>NC_137066.1:12549398-12849398 GCF_032717465.1 Coenobita brevimanus
ACCTATCCCAAGCACTTACGGCAAGTCAGAATGAAGAGAGAACCTGTATATTTACACAGGAAAAATCATCTGAGAAATTACTCACATGAGAGTCCCGGGTTCGATTCCCGGCATATTGGTAATTTCTCAGATGATTTTTCCTGTATAAAAATACAGGTTCTTTCTTCATTTTCAGTAGTGACAGAAATGGCTAAATGGGAGGCGGTACATTCTCTCTCTCTCTGTATATATATATATATATATATATATATATATATATATATATATATATATATATATATATATATATATATATATATATATATATATATATATATATATATATAAATATATATATATAAATATATATATATAAATATATATATATAAATATATATATATATATATATATATATATATATATATATATATATATATATATATATATATATATATATATATATATATATATATATATATATATATATGTAATTCCTCACCCAGTACTAACTTCAAAATCATCCATTTATAACACAGATTCAGTATGCGTTTAACTTTAAAATTTATCACTTGATAAGGTAACACCTGGACTGATTTTTTTCCCGACAGCTCATTTGTGGGAAACTGACAATTAGACACATTAACATATTACAGAAGTTGCTTGCATCTAGATCTTAGTAATTTTTGGACACCTTAATTTGACCATTACAACTGGTTAGATAGTTCATTATATCTGTTTATTGATTAGTTAATATGAGGTCATACCCAGGAGTTCAGACTGGCTGCATCAGAAAACTTGGTTGAAATGTCTTGTAGGAGGCGAATTCATTACTTGCGATCATCATATAGTCACAATTAACATTGACTTCTTAATAAGTGCCTACTGTCTAGCTATAAAAAAAGTTCCAGATTACAAAAAAGCCTTACGCTCGGAAACTGAAGATAATTATACGTAATAATACCTGGAAACTAATTATTCAGACAATAAATATCTATGAAGCATGGACAATGTTTTCAGATACTCTTGTTAAAACTGTCTAAATGCTTTAATAAAGCTGTCAAGTGTACCAGTGCAAAATAGGTGGCCTGTAAAACGCTCTGGGTCAAATTGGTGGAATAGTGACATTAAAAACTGCCTTTCAAGAAAGAAACTTGCTCATCAGAATTACAAAAATACATTTTATTCCCACACTCAATTTCCAAAACATCCATCTTCCCTGAACTCGGTATGTACGTATTTCCACAGCATCCACTGCAACCGAACGTGGTAGTAGGTTATGCCCATCAAAAGCAACTTTAAACACATTCAGTGCTCCGGCACACATCTGCTCACCTCATTCTCTGGGGCACCAAAATGCGAAAAATATTTAATTTATACAAGTCGGTATCCTCGATCTGGGCACCAAGATGTAAGAAACTTCTAGTATTTTGTAGTAAACAACTCGTACGTCCTTCCTCGTCCCTAAAATTGTCCTTAAGTATATTCAAACAAGTCTCATAGGGTTAGGTGAACCTTAACTTACACCTTAACTCACCTAACTATTCCTCTTCCATCTCCTAGCAAATCCCCCCTTGAATTGGCCAATTCGTAAAGGTTACTTAGCTAGGGAGTGTCGGACAACAGATGACGACGAGCCTGCATTACTGTCTGTTGCTTGAGCTGTCAAGCGTCCTTCAAATGCGTATGTACAAACGTGCAGGCTCAACGATGTCTACGAGCAGAGTGAGCGAACTAGGCAAGCCTCTATCTCCCTCATAGAATGGTAGAGGTGCCAACTATTAATTACATACAATATTAAATACAGTTAGATTACATCATGATATATACAGGGCGAATCTAACTAATTCATCATAGTTTTAATTAAACTAAAGCCAAACCCAAAATTCCCCTTATCTATGTAAATATTTTAAAACTACATTTGCTTTTATATGAGGGTCTTTTCATCCTCTAGTCACGTCATCTAATGCACAGACGCAGTTTAGGTCAATGGAACTTTCCAAGTAATTACATGTATTTACAATATAGTTGTCCACGAGGGTTCAACACATTAGCATTTAATTTACCAATAATAAGAATTATTAAAGAGAATGTAATTTCTGGGTTATAAAAACCACTTGAATAGTTGTTAACGATCTCAGGTTTTCCTTTGCACTCTAACCATGGACGACTATTTTAAAAAGGAGAGAGCGCAACTGCTCTGGGGGAAAATATTTCCCACAGGAGGGATTAATAACAATATTCATACAATATCGCCCCAGAGTAAGTAAATAGCTAAAAGTATGTGAAAGGAAAATGAAGTGCAGAAGACATGATATCGTACATCTGGACATGGAACAAGTGTTACCAGATGAAATCTGGAAGAGGTACTGTAAATCTGAGGTGTGTAAAAATACTTGTGACCAATAGTACAATACACGTGGTCTCCCAAGCGTGATGCGCGAGTGGCTAGAATCCAGTTTGGTAGTTGGTGCACTGATAAAACACTGAATCGTGTATGGTCTGAAGGCAATGCTCTGTCTTTAGTTACCTTAAATTCATTAACATATTTAATCATATTCTGAGATCTATACATGAATCTAGCTCTCACACCCACCCTTCACCTTAACGATATGTAAGTTTGCTGGGGAAGGATTTCGCTCCACAGTACAAAGTATTGACAACTAGTAACTCTTCATCCATACACATTCCTAAGAGAAGAATAGCATTTTCACTTGGTTCCACTGGGTCAGGTAGATATGAATACGAAAGGGCATGTAACTCAAGCCTATCTGGTAATTCATGTATGGCGTTATCACACTGAGCATTGACATTACCCATTACACCACAACCATCTCCCTCCACATTTGCTTTAGCTTTAACTTGTGTGCTGGATAGCAAAGCATGACTATAATACAGGGAGTTCAGAGGTGGCAAGTAACAAAAACCAAAGGCCACATTTGCAAAATCTTTTAGCTTAAACCAACTAGGTCTATTACTGAGATGTCCAGTTCTAGAATATTATGAGACAAATACTTTTTTATCAAAACACATGTGCCTCCTCGGTGAGTAAGCTCGGTATTATGTTTTTTATAAGAAACATAGCCATGGAATGAGATGGTTGGTAGAGTCTTAATTTCACACAAACATATGATACTGTACCATAATTTGACAGTGTACTGTAGAGGTAAGGTTTTTTCAAGTTTGGCTCTTGCCGAATTAATGCTCAAGACACTATACTGTACTTAGGTGCTTTTGTGGTCGTTTTCAAATGAATGAAGGTTCCAACTATTAGTAACCACACTGTCTATGTAGAGTTTTCTTTCCTTCACCTGCAGACGGATGTTGCACCATTGGTTTTCGGGATGTTCCTTTTCTACTACTTCTGCATTCTGTAGCCTCTTCCATTCCTCTCGCACAGATGGATGAACATATACTTTCATGTAAATATTCCGGAAGGGTTACTAACGATCTTTTAGTCTGCTGGAGTTTCCAAGCATCTTGTCACGTGCATCTTTAGTGGCAAGTCACCAGAATCGGGTGTGTTTCGGTGTTGCCTGGGTTGTAGCATCCAAACCTACAATGACAGAGGATCTCTGTCTGTCTCCAGCACCTCCCAAACTTTCTTGAGCTTCATATCATCATCCGTTGCGCCGTCGATAGCTTATTCCTCATCAAGAACAACCAGCACCACCAGATTCGTTTCCCTTTCCTTACGATCGATCATCTCTAAAAACAACTGTTGATGCATAAGAATTTCCACCTGTTTGTCTATTCTTGCCCGCTTCTCATTCAGCCTCCTCCCTGTGTTTCTCTCTGATGTCGTGATGAATTTTCTCAGCTCGCCGAGTTCACTGGCAATACTGTAGATGTAAGCTTCTCCTCCAACCACATCACCACATCCACTTCGCTATCCACCGTTGACATGATCACGGTTATCAGGACACCCTTGGTGAGATTTAAAATCTGATTTTGCTGCATCTTCCTTAAGTCTGCCAACGAGCTTCCAGACATTATGCTGGTCGATATGTAGGTAAGAGTGTACTGTACACCCGGAGGTACTAATGTCCCCCCCTCCCCAGAAACCGTAACCGTGGCCAGTGAGACTCGGGCGATTGAACACCCTTCTCCCTCTGTCCTACCCTACCCCAGCCCCAGTGTAAATGTTGTTGGATAGATGTGGCACGGCCATAGTTGGTGATGTTACAATGTGTCAATATTGTTTTTATAGACAATGAGAACCAGGAGGGGTAAGTATATAAACGTATTTACTGTGTAATACTGTGCTGTTATCCAGAACAATTCCATGGATCTGAGAAAGGCACGAAAGTGAAAGAATACCTACAATGTATTATGTGTTATTGCTTATATACTTATGCCCTATATTATAATGTTACAAATAAGTATAGTATAATAAACAGCATCTGTTGAAAGATATGATGTCCTTTCACATCCATTCTCACTCTCATCTTCACCACCTTTCTCTCTGGGCTCCTCTCTCCACCACAAGCCTCTGTTACCCTCTCGTCCCCCCACACCCACCCTTTGTTAACCAACAGAAACTAAGATAATAATGAAATAATTTGTCAGGAAATGATCATATTTACATTATTATGTACCTCTGTATTAAGCACCATCAAATCAATAACAGCGTACTTTGGTTTACCTGCCAACTACTTCATCCTGCTGTAAACTGTTACGTGGCGTACGAGTACGCACTGCAAGCTGAACCTTCTATTACAAGGACATACGACTGTTTATCATTAACACATGTTATGTATGGTTTTGGACGTCCATTATCAATTTCTTATATTAACGTGGGAATTTAAGCCTTACAGTATAAACTCGTAAGGTTTAATATTTTACTGTCATTTTTGCATTAACCAGACGAATCAGGAATCGGTTCTGACGAACCAAAGACCCTCTGCCATAATGAAAATATTTCGACCTCTTGTGACAACACTGACACAATGTCATTATAATGATACGATTGAAAGTGGGTTGGAAGTAAGAACATGATAACAACAGATGGTAATCATATAACCATATAGCAATGGTCGACGTTGTGAATGAATGTTACGTAATTAACAGACGTGTAGTAGTTATATCATGAACACTCTTTTTATTGCATGTGTGTATGGGTATGTGTGCAACCATGTGCAGATTGTTTGTGGATATCCATGGGTGTCAACACCATATTTCATACATGTAGTCATCGCATACGATATATCAATGTGACAGGTAGACTTAACGTAATTTGATATGTAAGCACCAGTTTTACTTCTTGTGTATGAGTATGACGACTGAGGTAGATATCAAATGAGGTATGCTTTGCTAACAGTAGCAAGGACAACTGCTGGCAAAGGACGACAATGATAACGTCATCCAGCCGCCTGTCGATAACCGTATCATGGATTAATGTTTCCAGTGTAGTAATCTATGATAGCACATTACATAAGTGAACGGTCAAGGCCACTGTTATTACCCGTTGCACATTCCCACTCTCACAGGTCACTGGCCACATTCCATGTGGAAAATATTACCCCCAGAGCTGTTGTGCTTTTTACATTTTAAAATAGTTGTTCTGCTTTTTACATTTTAAAATAGTTGTTCTGCTTTATACATTTTAAAATAGTTGTTCCTGTTAAAGGCAGAGGAAAACCTGGAGAGCATTAATGACTAATTCAACTGGTTTTATAACCCAGAGATTACGTTCTCTTTAATAATTCTTATTATTAATACTTTAAATGCTACTGCATTTAACCCTTGTGGACAACTATATTGTACATTCATGTAAATACTTAGGAATTTCTCATTGACCTAGCTGTGCTTGCGTGATAAAGTGACGTGCCCTTACGTGAGAAGCTGATGAGGTTTAATATATATTTACATAAATAAAGGGTATATTTGGATTTAGTTTAATTAAAACTAAGACTAATTTTAAGTTACATTCACCTTGTATATTTCATGAAGTAATTTAACAGTATTCAACAATGTAATTAAGTAATAGTTGGCTTCTCTACAGTCCTATGAGGGAGAAGAAACTCGCCATGCTTGCTCACTCTAGTTCCTAAGCCCGCTGAAGTTGCACGCTGTAAATATGTACCCAAGGACGCTTGGATGCCCCTGGCAATCAACTGAAACAGGGCTGTCGTCATCTGTTGGCTGACTATTTCTAGCTAGGTAACCTTTATGATTTGGCCAAATCTTGGGGGAATTAGCTAGGAGATAGGGAGAATAATTATGGGTGAGTTGGAATATCAATTACACCTAAACCTCCTAAGAGACTTTTGTGAATTTACTTAATGTCATGTTAGACTAACACTCGTCACATAAAGGAGTGCATAAATATTTTTGACATATCTTTGGTGCCCTGAGAGTGAGGATATCAGATGTGCTGAAGCACTAACTGATTTTAAGGTCGCGTTTGTAGGGCACAGGCTACGTCCACGTTCTGTAGAAGTGATGTGGAAATACGTATATACAGAGCTCCGGGTGGAAGGGCAAGTTCCTTTTCTGATGATAAGCTAAATGCTGTATTACTGTAGATTGGGAGCATGACTGCACTATCCTTTTCCTGGGAGGAAATTATATTTAGGAAGATGTGGAAGTTAATGAAATTGTTGAAAACATTCTAGCCGTGGTAGGAGCCATTGAAGGTTCACGTAAATCCTTGGTAACCATAACCTTTCTTGAACCTAGAAGCCTACCATATGGTTCACCAGTTAGCTATGGTATGTATAACTTAGTAAGCAGGGCCGTGAATAGGAAGTTGCAGAGGATAAGGAAAGGAAAGGATTTTATCCACTTTAATGCAAAGCCTTTCCAAGCAACTCTAAAATCCGATGGTATACACTGGAATCATCATGGCAGAGAAGCAGTTCTGCAGAAATTTATTAACTACATAGAGTTGAAGAAAAAACAGTTCTATGCTGTACAGGTTTTGGGTGGTCCCATGTTATATTAAAATGAATATTTCTAAGCTCACGGAAATATGGGTTATTTGGAAACTCAGTGCTGGGATAAAGACATAACCCCAAAGGTTTAACAACCCAGGGAGAAAGGTTTAATACCATAAACCCAATCTCTACACTCCTCAAAATTTAAAATGACTAATTAGTTCTAAGCTCAGGGAAATATGGGTTATTTGGAAACTGAGTGTGTGGATAAAGACATAACCCTAGAGGTTTAACAACCCAGGAATATAGGTTCAGTACCATTAACCTACTCCCTACACTCTTCAGAATTTAAAATGATTAGATAATTACTGACTTGGGGTAAATTTGTGGTTGTAAAATTGAAGTTAATGGTTAATCTAGTTAATTAATAATCAGTCAAAATGTCTATTTCCTTGTCACAGGGATCCTCTAGTAGTAAGGCAGGATGGGTAACGAGAGCCATAAATGACTGCAGACAATCATTAGATGAAACACCTCAGTCCAGGGAGAAACTGAGTAGTCTCTTGAATATACTAAAGGATAGATGGACTAAGTATGTAGAAAGCTATGTAAATTTAGAAGCTGCCATTGTAAAAGCTGATGATAAAGATCTTCTAGAGTTGGAGACTACCAAATTTGGGGGTAAAGTGTAGTTATTAGAGTCAAAATTGGCAGAGACTGCTGTGGAATTACAAGTTGTGGAACAGCAGAATAAAGCTGTACTACCACAAAATATGTGTCTGGAGTTTGATGGGGAGCAAAATTGGAAATCTTTTTGGGATCAGTTTAAATACTTAGTTCATGATGAAACAGATCTCCCCAATGTGAGTAAACTCACATATCTGTTAGGACAGGTCAACAGGACACCTTACAAGTTGAAAAAGGAATTACCTGTGGAAGAAAACAATTATGAGGTGGCAATGACCATCCTTAAACAGAACTATGAAGACAGGGACCAGGTCATCACCCAATTACTAAAGGCTCTAATTGAATTACCCATACCTAAACATGATTTTGACTCCTCGCAAAATTTTTGGATTGTGAAGAGTTGTAATTTAAAGGCTTTAGGTACTTACAGAAATATTAACCCCTCCATACACGATGACGCATTTGTGGTCATTAGGGTGTGGCTGCGCACATACACATTAACACTTTTGTTGTCATTAAAGCATAAAAACTTTTGTCAGAGTAAAAGTTTTCAGCTGATTGGCGTCATTTTTGGAGGCGTCATAGCTTCCCTACTCCTCGTCAAAAGTAATGAGTTGGTAACTGTAGATCCCAATACCAGCAAGAGAGCAGACAGGTTCAGTATCAAATGAGCTGTGAGTGGGGAAGGTACTGCGGAGTTTTGTCCCTTTAAATTTCCACTCTTACCCCCATCCTGGCCATGCAACATTGCTTGTATATAGTGTTTGGGCACTAATGTGATTAGATTTGGTGTTTGGAATAGGAAATTTGGTGTTTGTTAAGCATTCCTGGTCATTATCAGCTGTTGGCTCAATGAAGATTGTGCTACTGTTTCTAATCAACAACACTGCCTCTACCCTGCACCAGATGTGAGTATTCAGCTATACAAAATAGTGACAGTGCATCATGTGAATATAGTGTGCATATCTAGTGTACAAAGAATTGGTGAAATATGTGCAGTGGCTTAGAGAAGGCAGGAAACTGCCCTATAGTCACGACATGGCATGGGTACACTATAGTTTTTTGCATTTTTTTTGAAAACTATGAGGCCCAGGATCACCACTGTGGGCTCAAATAAAAGCCAATGAAATTCTGCATGGGATGATAAAAATATAACAGTGACGAGAATAGTTATTCACTAGAGTTGCCCAAATAAAAAATACGTTGTCTGTCAGAAATGGGTTTTATTTTTTCGCTTTTTACTCAAACACCATACCTCATATCAAGCTGGGTCCTCCGGCATTCGAAAGCTAATAAAATTATCTTTCCAGTGATGATATAACATGTACAGATTGATTAGTAAACATTCGACTTATGATGTTGGGAAGTGAGATGTATGCTTCTGAATGTTTATTCACAGGGCCCTAATGTATGTAGAGCTTTTTTTTTTTTTTTTGCTTATCGTGTAGAACAAACATTGACGAATAGGAATATGTGGGTTTTGTGGCAAAATAAATATGTTTGGGTGGTAAAAATAAGCCGAGAATACACATTTTTGGAGTGAGCGGACGGCAGAGGGGGTGGGGGGAGAAAAGCCAGTGCGTCATGTCCCAGAAAACTTATTAACTTATCTGTGCATGAAAGGGTTAAAGCAGCAGATTGGGTGCTTTCTAGAATTGTGTCCATAAAGCTTCTACCAAGAACCAAGGATGCCTTGTATGGTAGGTACTGTACCAAAGGGATAATTTCTTCTGTGAGGAGATTGAGGAAGGCTTAATGCAACACTGTAAACATTTGCAAGGGACAGTAAAGCCTGCTGAGATTAAACAGAAAGCTGAAATAAAGAAAAAAAAAACACTGACAAACTGGTTGGGAAACCTAAGTCAGACAAGGCTGTCAGTACATTTTTTATGCTAGGAAAAAGGAACCAAAGGCCACGAGCCCACAAAAACTGTTCCTTCCAAGAGAAGAACAAAATACAAGAGAAAGCCAAATTCAAGATCCGATCATTTCGAGATGCCTGGACACACTGCATTTGAAAGACTGGAGATCATAGGAAGCAGGAAATACAGACGAAGGGAGACAGTTCCAGAGTTGATCTGTTGCATAAATGAAGGACTGGGAGTAACGGTTAACTCTTGCATCAGAGAGTTGGACAGAAAAGGGATGAGAGTTTGCTGCTTGAGGGGTGCTACGCGCCCGTCGTAGAGGTGGAGGAACGCATGCAGACAGTTCAGAGAAGCAGCAACCATTGACGTAGTGATAGAACAGAGATAAAGATGGAACAGTGCGTCGAAGGGACAGAGGTTGAAGGGAGCCAGTAAGAGGAGGAGAGTTAATGAGACAAAAAGCCTTTGAGTCCACCCTATTGAGAAGAGCTGTATGTGGAGAACCTCTCCACACACGCGAGTTGTACCGGTACTCCACACAGGGGTGGATAAAACCCGTGATTAGAGTCAACAATTGTGCAGGGGTAAAAAGGGAATGGAGTCGGCTTAGTACACCTAATCTCTTGAAAGCAGATTTAAAAAGAGATCTTTCCAAGATAAGTCTCGAGTGAATGAAACCCCAAGCATGTCCAAGGACAATGCAGGATTAAGTTGAGTATTATTAAACATTAGTGGGTACACCTGTAGAAGATTTTGTTGGGTTGATAGGTATAAAAACTGTGTCTTTGATGCGTTAAAAACAAGATTATTTTTACCCCAGTCAGAGATACGAGCCAAGTCAGACATTAGGTGTGCCATAGCCTCATCCCTTGTTTGTTGAAGTAACTGCTGAAATGGACGTTGCAGGAACCGAATGGAAAGGTGAAGGGTGGAGTCGTTAGCGTACGAGAGGATAGGGTTAGATGTACAGCTTAGAAGGTCATTGATGAATAAATGGAAGAGAGTTGGTGATAGGACCGAGCCCTGAGTAACACCACTGTTGATAGATCTAGGAGAAGAACGATGACCATCTACAACAGCAGCTATAGAACGACCAGATGAAGGAACAAATAGAAGGATAGAAACCATAAGAGGGCAGTTTGGAAATTAAAGATTGATGCCAGACTCGATCGAAAGCCTTTGAGATGTCATGTGCAATGGCAAAGCTTTCCCCAAAGTCCCGAAAGGAGGATGACCAGGAGTCTGAAAGGTTGGTGAGAAGATCCCCAGTGGAGCGTCCCTGATGGAATCCATACTGATGATCATAAAGAAAGCTGTGATAGGCAAGGTGCGTTAAAATTTTTCTATCAAGAATTGACTCAAAAACTTTTGAAACACAGGATGTTAAAGCAACTGGACGATAGTTGGAGGGTTGGGAATGGTCACCCGTCTTTAGGACTGGCTGAGTGAGAGCAAACTTCCAACAAGAAGGAAAGGTACAAGCTGAAAGGCAAAGGCGAAAGAGTTTACCTAGGGAGGGTGTAAACACTGAAGCACAGTTCTTGAGGACAACAGGAGGGACTCCATCAGGCCCAAATGCCTTATTAGTATTGAGGCCTGTGATGGCAGAGAATACATCAGCTGAAGAAATTAATGTCAGCCATAAGGAAGTCTGAGGGGGGGGGGAAGTGATGGAGGAACAGCACCGGAATCATCTAAGGTGGAACTGGAGTAGAAAGTCTGAGCATAGAGATCTGATTTATCAGTAGAAGAAAGAGCTACAGAGCCATCAGAATAGAAAAGAGGAGGGAAGGATGATGAAGTAAAGTTGTTAGAAAGGTTTTTGGCAAGGTGCCAGAAGGAGCGGGAAAAATTCGAGTTGGAGAGTTGAGAGCACTTAGTACGGATGAAATTATTTTTACCAGGGCAAAGAACAGATTTAGCATGATTCCGGGCAGAAACTTAAACAAGATGTTATTCAGGGGTGGGTTGGCTCTGGTATCTTTTATTGGCCCTTTTCTTTTTGTGGACAGCATTAGAACAAGCGTGATTAAACCAAGGCTTTCTTGCATTAATCAAAGGATATCAGAAAGGAATGTATACTTCCATACCCGAAAGAATAACCTCTGTAATGGCAAGGCACATGCAGATGACTTCCAGCCACGGAAGCAATAATCATTCCATGGAAAATCAAAGAAGTACTGTCTGAGGGCCTCCCAATCTGCAGCTCGAAAGTACTACAGACGACGTTTCTTTGGAGGGTCCACAGGCCGTACCAGAGCGATGGGACAGGTTAAGGTAATAAGGTTGTGATCGGAGGAGCCCAATGGAGGGGGAAAGATTAACAGTGCAAGTGGAAGGATTACTTGTAAGAAAGAGGTCAAGTATGTTGGAGCTCTCTCCAAGGCTGTCAGGGATACGGGTAAGGTGCTGTACAAGCTGCTCTAGGTCATTAAGGATAGAAAAGATGTAGGTTTATTCACCAGGTGGATCAGTGAAAGGAGAGGAGAGCCGAAGTTGTTGGTGAACATTGAAATCTCCTAGAATGGAGATTTCAGAGAAAGGAGAAATGAATAGAATGTGTACCATCGTAGAAGTAAGATAGTCGAAGATTTTCTGATAGTCAGTAGAATTAGGGGAAAAGGAAACAGCACAGCTATAATTTAGTCAGAGTATGACAAGAAAGCCATAGCCAGGGAGTTGAGAATTCAGAAAAATCAAGTTCAGGAACACGAGAACACGATAAATCGTTGCGTACATATACACAACATCCACCTTTGGCTTTGAAACGAGTATAGGGAAAGTAGGAGGAAACAGAAAACGCTTAGCTGTCAGTTGGCTCTGACTGCTGGGTCTCTGTCAAGAAGAGAATGTGCAGTTTAGTGGAGGATATGGAGATTCATGTCCAAAATATAAGTGCACAATTATAGGAATCCGTTACATCTATCTATCTATCTATATACCTAGGCTGCTTCCCCCAAGGAAAGGGAGGTAGCCGAGACAGGACGACTCACTCTCCATTTACTCATCCATTCAAACACATTCATTCGCATCTTAGCCCCAAAGGGGAGAACGGACAGATCCTCACCGAATCACACCGCACAAGGGTCAACTGCGCAATGCAAGCAGTGACATCCACAGCAGGGCCCGACAGCAGAACTGGTTTACCCCTGCCACATCATAACAGACCCATCCCCTTACCCGCACCTGACCTGACTAGCTGATCAGACCAAATGCGGGAGAATATCCCCTCAGGGCTACGTCATCACTTATTCATTCACAATTTCTCTCCATTTATTTCTGTCACGCACAGCCACTCTTCCTTGCTCAACAGACATCCCTCTCGCATCCAGCGCTCTCTTCACACTGTCCATCCATCCTATTCGTGGTCTTCCTCTCAGTCTTACACCTCTCACATCAGATCTAGTTATCTTTTTCACCAATCGCTCATTATCCATTCTCTCCATATGCCCAAACCATTGCAACACCCTCTGCTCAACTCTACCAGCCATCTTCCGAACAACTCCAGTTCTCCTTCGCACTTCATCATTTCGCACTCGATCCATACGCGTCACTCCACACATACTCCTCAGACATCTCATCTCCATTACATTCAAACTTTTCCTCTCTGCTACACCCATATTCCATGTTTCAGCCCCATATAACGCAGTCGGTACACAATAATTGGTTTGGTAGCAGAAAAACTGGAATAGTTGAGTATCCACATGTCAACACGTCGGTTGTTCATATGAGCCAGGAATTTGAATCTGTGAAACATGGTTTCATTCATGACGTTATGCGTCGTGGTGATCTACACTGAGACTCCCACTACGTTATAGAATGCATATATCAACAGGTAGATGAATTCCCAGTATTGATTGTCAGTATTATTATTATTAATAACAATCGTGGTGTGATTTTATATAAATAGCTAGTGAATGTATCTCACAATCACTAACAACACAGTCCTCAACTTGAATCTCAGTGGGGTATATATAAATCGTCTTTATTCCGGTGATAGCTAATGAGGATACTACCCATTAATTTTTATTATGGTTGTCTGGATAGAGTAGGAAAATCAATGGAAAGTCAAAAATTTTTATACACTCCTTTATCTGATGAGTGTTAGTCTAACACTACCTTTAGTAAATTCACATAAGTCTTGTTATGCTAGGTGTTTTTAGGCGGCTTCCCGCACTAGAAATGCCTAGGATGCGGCTGGGTCCTTTCTAGACCGGAGCTTAAATATCAAGAGAGAGGCAGGGCACAAAAACTCAGGGCAACAACCTTACACGAATATTGACAAATTTTGGGCTTAGGAACAGGCAGACGTCATAAAACAGTAATCTAGACAATTATAGGGCATGTATTGAGATCATGGGTGACAGTATCACGCAAGATACTGTTTGGACAATAGTTCTGGGTCAAAGTGAACAGCACACTGTACAGCACTCCTAATGTTGGGCAGGGGGAATTAGTCACTGACACACTAGGGGAAATTCACACTGACACTAAGGTGCGTGGCTCGGTCTTAGGTCCTACTACACCGAAGAACTTTATTACCGGGGTTGAGATACGGATCTTGCACATTCACTGAGGTCACTATATGCACTGCTCTGCTTTACCTCACGGCACTGTTTTCACTGGGGGTCTACACTCAAGTCACTACATCACTGGCGGATCTTTTACTTAATTTCTCCTTTCACATATTAACACACCGCCCTGTCTACGAGGGGAGTTCAAAAAGTTTTGGCAACAGAGTAATAAAAGCAAAATTAATAGAGATACACATTTATTGAAGTTCATACTCCTTCAACGTACTCTCCTCTAAGGTTTACACACTTCTGGAGCCGTGTCATCCACTGAACAAGGCACTCTGAGTATTCAGAAACAGGTATACTCTTCAGTTCTGAATTTATCCTCCTGGCAAGGTCCTGTTCTCTTCGAAAGTGGATCCCAGCAAGTTTTTCTGACAACTGAGGGAATAGCCAAAAGTCACACGGTGCCAGAGCAGGACGGCACCGTGTGACTTTTGGCTATTCCCTAAGTTGTCAGAAAAACTTGCTGGGATCCATTTTCGAAGGGAACAGGACCTTGCCAGGACGATAAATTCAGAACTGAAGAGTATACCTGTTTCTGAGTACTCAGAGTGCTTTGTTAAGTGGATGACACGGCTCCAGAAGTGTGTAAAGCTTAGAGGAGAGTATGTTGAAGGAGTATGAACTTCAATAAATTTGTATCTCTATTAATTTTGCTTTTATTACCCTGTTGCCAAAACTTTATAAGTCACTGTTTCACTGTCACTCACGGTCGGGATCTGGGTAGGGTGGCGGTGAGGGCAGAGGGCGACGGGGAAGCTCACAGCCCGATTCCTGATGGGGGCTAAGCCTCGCCAGGGGCCTCTGTGTCCCGCAGCCACGGGACCACTCGTAGGGGTGTCCTCTCTCGTCCAGGGCTGTGTGCGGCGAAGGGCCCTGCACTGTCAGGGCTGGGAACTGGAGTGCGACCCTCAGGACTGGGGCCAAAAAGGTTCCTGAAGTGCTCACTCAGGCGACTGACGGAGGACAAGTGTCTCCTGCATCTGGGTGGGGAGATATCCCACCCGGGGGTCCTGGGGGCAGCCTCAGGGTCCTGTCAGCTGCGGTCTCCTGCAGTTGGGGATGCTGTCAGGAGCTGGCTGCGTTGTTGGCCTCTGTTGGAGTCCATCAGGTAGGGCCCGTCTGGAGTCAGCTGTACTGAGAAGAGCCCTGGGGCTAGTACAGGGCCTCTCCAGTAGTCCTCGGGGCTGGGACCTTCCTCCTGAAGGTTGCCTCGTTCGCGATGGACAGCAGGGTCGTCTGCGCCCCTGCCAGTTGGCAGGTCTGATGGCAGATTGCCCTCTTGTAGTGAAGTTACCGGGGCGAGGGGCTTTGGCTCTCCTCCCCGGTGCGGCTACCGGCTGTCGCTGGGTTCCCATGGGCAATGAAATGAGGGCAGCTACTGGCTGTCGCTGGGTTCCCATGGGCAATGAAATGAGGGCAGCTACTGGCTGTCGCTGGGTTCCCATGGGCAATGAAACGAGGGCAGCTACCAGCCGTCCCTTCATCATCGGCGTGGCTGCTGGCCATCGCCAGGGTCCGACTCCCTGATGGAGGCACAGGCGAAGTGTGGCTGTGCTGTAAATAGATTTTTAGTTATGATTTTTTGAAGTTCGGCCCATCCTCGGGCTAAATTTTAGTTTTTCAGCCATTTTTAATTCATGTATTCTGAACATCACCATCCGCTTATTTCCATCTTGAATGAACCGAAATCTGGTCAGGACATTTTGATAACCCTAAGACATATTTACAATTGGTATTAACCCATCCCATTCAGGTGACGTATTTACATGTCCTCCCAGGGCCGTCTGGGGTGCACGTATACATGATTTAGTGTTTTGCTGCAGTTTGAGTATTCTGCAGGTTATTTCCATCACATGCTGCCACTGGCAACCCTCCTGCATGCATCTGAGTCATACTTAGTCACCTGCGTACCTCCGTAATGGATAGACATATGCAAGAAGTTTTCCCTGTGTCTGGATCCTTAGCTGAGTGCCAGCAGCTGGCGACATTAACATCAATGAAGTCCAAAGGCCAAAAAAGAAAAGGCCTTAGTGATATTGCAACAAGGAGAACTGAAGGTGACATTATCGCTAACTGTGAGCGGAGAAAGTGACTTCCTCTCAGGAAAGTGACCGCCATAATGAGTGTCAATATTTATGCACCTTGTGAGGAGGGTGGAGGACATGACTCCTCCACTGTGTGCCCATCATTTCCCCCTGTACGTTCATCTGCTATTTCTGATGATGGGAATGGTTCAGAGGGTATTAACGATCCTGGAGAGGGGCATATTGGCAAGGATAAGGAGATGGAAGAGAAGGTAGGGAGTGGAGAAAGGGAGGAGGTGGAGGAGGGAGGGAGAAGGGAGATGGAAGAGTTGTGTCGATCCTCGCACCACCCCTCTCTATTTACGGGAATAATGGAAGCAGAAAGTAAGTTTCATGATGAAATCAGTGCCTTATTTTTTATTGAAAGTTTCCGTGTATGTTTGTTGTGATGAAAGAGTACAAATCACAGGAAAAAATTTATAGTGGAAAATGTGGTGGAGAAAGGGAGGAGGAAAGGCGGTGCCTCACGCCACCCCTCTGTCTATATACATGGGAATAATGGAAGCACAAAGTTTTTTATGATGAAATCAGTGCCTATTTTTTATTGAAAACTTTCGTGTGTATTTTTATGAGGAAAAAAATTGTTATAGTGGAACATACAGTATTTTCAATTATGGTCTACGTGTTTAACTATTTTGTTCACAATACTTTTTTTAGGTTTTATATAGAAGTAGTAGTTGTAGCAGTAATGTCATTATTTGTAGTACTAGTGGCTGTAGTTGTAGTACTGGTAGTTGTAGTAGTGGTAGTTGTGGTATTAGTAGTAGTTGTATTAGTGGTAGCTGTATTAGTAGTAGTTGTATTAATAGTATTATTTGTGGTAGCTGTAATACCCAGACTTCTAGTCGCACCAGCAAAAAAACAACAAAAATTGCCCTCATTCCCCACTCACTCTCCCTACACGCACTTCACGGACCATCTGATGCAATCAGCTTGAAGTTGAAGCATTGTTGAGTAGTATGAGACCTTTTTTGATATATTTGGTTATGTATTAACTGAGATATAAAGGTTTACAAGTAGACGATTTTGCCGATTTCTGTCGGGAATGTCCGGCTGGAGGGAATGCTCATGACATCTGCCAGACGGGAGGGGTTAAAGATTATTTTTTACGCTGAACTTGCACAAGATGGAAATTCTATATATCTATATACCTAGGATGCTTCCCTCAAGGAAAGGGAGGTAGCCGAGACAGGACGACACACTCCCCATTTACTCATCCATTCAAACACATTCATTCGCATCTTTGCCCCAAAGGGGAGAACGGACAGATCTTCACCCCACCACACCGCACAAGGGTCAACTGCGCAATGCAATCAGTGACATCCGCAGCAGGGCCCGACAGCAGAACTGGTTTACCCCTGCCACATCATAACAGACCCATCCCCTTACCCGCACCTGACCTGATGGCTGGTAAAGTTGAGCAGAGGGTGTTGCGATGGTTTGGGCATATGGAGAGGATGGATAATGAGCGATTGGTGAAAAAGATAACTAGATCAGATGTGAGAGGTGTAAGGCTGAGAGGAAGACCACGAATAGGATGGATGGACAGTGTGAAGAGAGCACTGGATGCGAGAGGGATGTCTGTTGAGCAAGGAAGAGTGGCTGTGCGTGACAGAAATAAATGGAGAGAAATTGTGAATGAATAAGTGATGACGCAGCCCTGAGGGGATATTCTCCCGCATTTGGTCTGATCAGCTAGTCAGCTAGTCAGATGAAAATTAATCAAGGAAATCTTTTTTTTCCTCCAACCACGTATTGGCTAATTTTAAAAAATCAGTATCTCAGTCAATATCCTAAGTTTTTCAACAAAATTTTGATACTATGCAATATCATCATATTTCTCACGCCCTTAATGTTATAATTTTAGTCCTACATAAAAAAAAACTAAGTGCTACAGAGGTAGCTCGATATGGCTTCTGAACTGAAAAACCCACATCTTGGCAGATTATGACTTTTCTCGTGAAGGATTATTTTAATCAGCTGGCAACTTTTTATTTTTATCTAGGAAAACTTAAGTATCCAGTGCGCACATATAACACACTGAAAGATGTTACAAGATGCTTTCAATCATTTTTTTAATAGCAAATTCCTTATATAAATCTATCTATCTATCTATATATAATATATATGTATTTACCGGCTGTAGTATTACATATAATGATACTTCAATGATAGTTACATGTACAATGCATGCTATAACGATATAGACATAATATATCATTAGGTGCAGGAAATGTGCATGTTGCAGCATGTCACATTGTAATACCAGCAGCCAGATCCTGTAATTCTGATGCAGTCTGTTTGAGCCATTGTGTTTCAGGAAAGTACCTTGCTTGTATGCATGATGGGAAGAGGTGGCGTGGAACAATCTCTGAAACATTTGATTATGATGAGAATATCTCAGTTAGTTTCATGCATCCTCATGGGCCAGAAAATCTTTTCACTGGTCTGCAAGGCAAGATACTTGTTCAGTGTCTCAACAGGATGTTCTGTGCATTGTTGATCCCCTACTTACAAAGAATGGAAAACAGTGTTACCTGTGGGCAAGTTGTTGGAAGCTGTTATTAGAGACTGGTTTCTTAAAAACTTTGAAGTAAATATCATCAATGATTTACATCACGGTTTTTAGAATTATCTCTTTTATCCTGAAAATCCCATGGAGATCATCTATGATATATTCAGTATTTACCGTGAGACCAAGTCCGTTGAAACTATCTATCTCGATTTTCAAAAAGGATTTGATAAAGTTCCTATAAAAGAATACTTCAGAAATTGAAGACGCATGGTTCGGACTGGAATTATCTTAGAAGTGGAATGACACAGGCTCAGTATTTGGTCTTATTCTGTTTTTAAAATATGTAAATGTTATAGATGATGTTTTTTTTTTTTAAATAAAATTTGCAGATGATACTAAAGTTGGAAAGAGGGCAGCCACATCTTTACATAGGAAGGCAATTCAGAGGCAGATGGATTCTAATATTAGTAAATAAGTTCTAAACGCTGGAAATATTAATGAAAAAAACAGTTACACTACGAAAAATGTTAACTAGATAATATCAGTCATAAAAACAACTTAGATATTATGGTAATAATCTTAAACCAAGCTAACATCATACAGAGACTATTAAGAAAGCCAACAAACTAAGAGGATTCATTGGCACAGCATACAAATATATATCAAAATATCGTCCTCACGTTGAATAATTCACTAGTACAGGGGTCGGCAACCTCATGGGCCTAACCCGGCCCATAAACCTGATCTAATCAGGCTGCCGGTATGTTCCAAAAAATTCACAAAAATATTCCTGTTTTCCATTTAATCAGTAAGTGAAAAACCAGTAAGTCAAACTGGTTGTTAATCACTATGGCAAAGGACCAGCTGCGCACACAACTCAGTGATTCACACGAATGGAATACTCCACCTCGCCTCCTCCAGGCTGAAGCCTAATACTGAGAAACTTTCGCGTGAGATACAGCATCAAATATCACATTGCCTTTCATTACCTGTACAGTGTATGTTGACAACATGACTACACTGAAATATCAAAGTAATCAGTAAGTACCGTGTATAAATATGTCTATTACACTTGGTATTAAATGTTTTTAATGAAAGTTATTTTTGTTTAATGCATCAGTTTAAAAAAATTGTATTGAGTATAATTTTATAAACATTGTACTCATTATAATATTAAGATATAGACTCTGAATAAATGTAATTCTTATTTACGTGTATTCTTATATGTTCATATTATTATTATTATTATTATCATTTAGTTTTTTTTGGGGGAGAGGGGGATGTAATCTTTAACAAGTTCAGAACATACGGCCAGCCAGCTGAATAATAGCCAGCTCCAAGTCCGTCAGAGGTTGCTGACCCCTGCACTAGTACGCCCACACTGAGAGCCTTGTTTCCAGTTCTGATCGACTTATTACAAAAAAGATATAGAGAAAAGTGAGAGGGGAGAATGAAGGGTGATAAAGATGATACCTAGATTGAAAAACATACTATACGAGGGTAAATTAGAAGCCCTGAAGCTCTTTAGCTTAACTAATTTAGTTACGAGGAAATTTAATTCGACTGTTCAAAATGTTCATAGGACATGGTAATATGGCTATCTATAAATATTTCACACGAGACTGTTCAAATTACACTAGAGATAACGGACATAAAATTATCTACAAACAAAGCTTTGCATTTCCTCGTTAATACAGTTGTAAATATGTGGAACAAACTGCCTTCCAATGCCGAACACTGTGATACAATACAAACTTTAAAAAATCGCTTGTACAAGTATCTGTTTTCTAACCCCAGCTAAGTATGTTCAAGTATGTTCACTCCTGAATAATACAGTTCTGGAGTATATATACAAAACTTTTTTTCTTTCTCTTTAGAGAGCCTAGAAGACGAAAGTAGAAAACATCATCGAAAAATATTGCCGACTTAATGTTACTTCCCTTTTGAAATAGATAATGTAGAATATTTCCTTTCTGTCTTTCCTATGAAATTTCTATGAAAGCTTTTCTATGCTGCATGATGGCCCTTATATTTCCTGCCAACTTCCGGTGGAGGAGTTGGTGGGTGTGGGGATGCCTTTCTGCAATAATATTCTTGTCTTTAACTGATATCTATCTATCTATCTGTTTATCCATCTATCTATCTATATCTATCTATCTATCTATACCTATATCTATCTATCTATCTATCTATCTATGTATATATATATATATATATATTTATATATATATATATATATATGTATATCTACATATATGTATATCTATATATATATATATATATATATATATATATATATATATATATATATTGTTACATAGCCTATGATTTCATCATCCTTTGTGTAATTTTAACGCACAGTATGCTGCATGTTTGATCACGAGCGTGTTCTGCCTCAGTTCCCCCCTTCTACCGTTATAGTAGAGTAAGTCGTTCTCTATGTTATACTTTGCGGGATTTTCAGCTCTCTGTCCCCATGGCTTCATTTGCGCGTCCCTCTTACAAGTTGTATCAAGCTCTGCCAGCCCCTATATAATGAGCTCAGTCTCTGCATCATTGCCACTTAGATCTGCTCCTCATTTTGTTCACATCTCTGTCCTCCCCTGTACAGATATTATTATTGTGAGTGCTCAAGAAATCTCCAACCATCTAGCAGCTGTGTGTAATTTGAGTATAACTTGTTGTATTTTTTCTTGTACTGTATAGCATAAGTTTAATTTGTAGGCCTAGTGAAGTTTTTGTAATTCGTGTGGGGTTCTTTATGTCAGTCGTTTTTGATAATAGTTTGTATCTGTAATTATTTATCTGGTATTCACTGAGTATTATCTGGTATCTCATTTTATCAGGGCTGACTTAGATAAATTTACTCTTGCTAATTTCGTGTTAATAGAGGCTATTGCAGTTAACCATATATTTAACCTGTTTTTGCCATTACATTATCCGTATGAGTCCTGAATGTTTTGTTGTTAATTTAAGCATTAAACTTTAACTTGTAATTTTACCTAACTCTTTTGTTTTGAACCTGGAACTTTACGGGACAGTAGTGACTCTTCGTATTCTCACTTAAAGTGTACATTATCTTTCTCTGTTTCGTAACATAAATTTGGCGACCTCATATCAGGATATTCAGGATATTATCATAAGGATATTGTTTGATATTTTGTGACTGTGATATATTCATGATGGCTACTATTTCTACACTTGATGAAGCCAAAGATTTTTTGTCAAATGTGCAAACAGTGTGTGATATAGAAAACAGAACAAAGAATGAACTTAAGCTTGTTGCTCAACAATTGGGAATTGCAGTTCACTCTCATCATTCTAAAGATCAAATTGTTGGCATGATTAATAAAAGCTTGTTTAATGTAACTCCTCCAAATGAGCAAACACAGATTGAATTAGCTAAGTTACAGCTAGCCCTGCAGGAGGCTAAGGCTAAGGAGGCGGAGTCTCGTTTGAAGGAAGCTGAATTTCAAGCACAGGCTAAGGAGGCTGAATTTCAGGCAAAAGCTAAGGAGGCTGAGGCACAAGTTGAAATTGCTAGGATTCAGGCAGACCATGAGTATCGCATGAAACAAGGTGGAACTGGATCATCTAGCTCTGATGATTTTGATGTGGCTAAAAATGTTAAACTTGTCCCTCCTTTTAATGAATCTGATTTAACAAAGTATTTTCAGTTGTTTGAGAGGGTAGCTACAGGTTTTAATTGGCCTAAGGAGTATTGGCCAGTACTCCTTCAAACTGTTCTCACCGGTAAAGCTCAAGTAACTTATGCATCTTTGCCTCAGGATCAGTCTGATAATTATGATGTAGTTAAGAGCTTGATTCTTAAGGCCTATGAGCTTGTTCCTGAAGCTTATAGAGTAAAATTTAGGACAACTTATAAGCAAGATAAGCAATCCCATGTTGAGTATGCAAAAATCAAAGAAGATCTGTTAGAGCAGTGGTTAAATTCTAAGAATGTGGATTCTGATTTTGGTAAATTTAAGCAGATGATTTTGCTGGAGGATTTCAAAAGGTGTATTAGTAAAGATGTAAGCCTATATCTTGATGAGAAAAGAATAGATAATTTGTCTGATGCTGCAGTTTTAGCTGATGAGTATGTTCTCACTCACAAGAGATATTCTAGAGAAAAAGGGAAAGCTGAGAGTAAGTACGTTGCCTCTACTCAGAGTACAGGTAACAGGAAAGAAAATAAAGATGATGTTTCTTCACAAGTAAATACCAGCTTCACCTCTAGATTTCAGAAAAGTAAATGTACTTATTGTAGTAAGCTTGGTCATATTACGGAGAGATGTTTCAGGAGACAGCGTGATGTGAACAAAAAGGAGTCTTTAAATATTCAGTCAATTGGTCTAGTGTCCATCTTGAGAGTTCCCAGAATTCTTTAACTGAGTTAACTGAACCTGCTTTGAGGGGTAACTTAAATTCTCATGATGGAGCTCCTCTTTTGAGCAGTAACGTGGGTGACACTCTCAAGAGTTCATGTGCTAATTTCCTGTCTGATGGTTTTGTCAGTCCTCTGGACAGTAATGACAGGAAATCAGTTCAAATATATCGTGATACAGGTGCTTGCCAATCCCTTATGCTGACCAGTGTTCTAGGCTCTAATGTTAATTCCTTTGATGAAACTGTAATCTTACAAGGTGTAGGGAATAATTACTTCTCTGTCCCTCTGTGCAGAGTGAATTTAGAGTCTGGTTTTGTTAATGGTTCTGTTATGGTTGGGTTGGTTGAGACACTCCCAATGTCAGGTGTAACTTTCTTACTTGGAAATGATATTGGTGGAAGTCAAGTGTGTCCAGCTCCTCAGTTGTCTAGTGAGCCAGTGGCTGCGGCCCAGGATTGTGATGTCCCTGACGTGTTCCCTGCATGTGCTGTCACTAGGGCTAAGTCTAAAGTTACTGGTGATTTAGAGGATAATGATGATGATGATGTTATCCTAGCTGACACTTTTCTTGCTAATTTGGACCACTCACCAGATGAGGCAGTACCCCGTAGTGTTGATAATTTGTCTCGTCAAGAGTTGGTTGAGTTGCAGGTTGCTGACCCTGAGTTGAAAGGTCTAGCTAACTCTGCTTACAGTGAAGAAGAGTCAGCCGGTGCTTCTACTTCTTATTATGTAAAGTCAGGAGTACTTATGAGGAAGTGGAGACCCCCAACAGCATCAGCCAACTGTGAATGGGAGGTTGTACATCAAGTTGTCATCCCTCGTGTTTGTAGGCAGGATATCATTAGAGTGGCTCATGATTCCAGTTTGGCAGGACACCTTGGAGTGAGGAAGACTGTGGCAAGCATTTTGAAACACTTTTACTGGCCAGGTATCTTCAGGGATGTTTCCTGGTATTGTAAGTCTTGTCACACCTGTCAAGTTGTGGGAAAGTGTAATCAGACCGAAAAGGTTGCACCTCTAGTTCCCATTCCTCCTTTTGAGGCGCCTTTCACCCGTGTGTTGGTGGATATTGTGGGCCCTCTTCCTAAGACTTCTTCAGGATTTTCTTATGTGTTGACTCTGATTGATATGGCTACTCGTTATCCTGAAGCCATTCCACTTAGTAATATCTCAGCAAAGAACGTGGTTAAGGAAATGCTAGGGTTCTTCACAAAGTTTGGTCTGCCCAAGGAGGTACAGTCAGACTGAGGAAGTAATTTCATGTCAAACGTTTTCAAACAGTCTCTGAAAGAGTTGGGCATCACCCAGATCACGTCTTCAGCTTACCATCCCCAGACCCAAGGAGCGTTGGAGAGATATCATCAAACACTCAAATCGATGCTCAAGAAATACTGTTTGGAACATCAGAAAGACTGGGATAAAGGTCTTCCATTCGTTGTGTTTGCTGCAAGAGAATCTCCAAATGAATCACTGGGCTTCTCACCTTTTGAACTACTGTTTGGCCATGAAGTAAGAGGACCCTTGCTACTCAAGGAATGCTGGCTGTCGGAGGAAGATGACGTCAACCTGCTGGAGTATGTGATGAAGTTCAAAGAACGGCTGTCCACTGCTTTACAGCTGGCGAGAGAGAATTTAGGAGCTGCTCAGGAGAAGATGAAGACTTGGTATGATAAGAAGTCCAGGTTACGCCACTTTCAGCCAGGAGATCAGGTTTTGAATCTGCTACCAGTTCATGGGCAACCTCTTCAAGCCAAGTTTAGTGGCCCTTATTTCGTGGAGAAGAAACTCAGTGATGTCAGCTATGTCATCGCCACACCAGATCGTAGAAAGAGCAAGCAACTATGTCACTTCAACATGCTAAAGTTATATCACAGGCGGGACGAAAATAATCCAGTCTGCACTGTAGCTGTTCCACCCGAGTCTGCAAGTGAAGCTCTCCCATGCAGTATGAGCCTGAGTGATAGTTTGGGGAAGAGTCCTGATATCATGAATGATCTCCAGACTAAGCTTTCTCATCTACCACCCGAGGAAAGGCAGGAGTTTTCGGCATTGCTGCAGGAGTGCCCGCAAGTGTTCCGTGCCACTCCAGGAAGAACCACTGTGTTGATGCATGATGTCGATGTTGGAGACGCAAAGCCAATTAAATTGCCTCCTTACCGTGTGAACCCAGTGAAAGTTCCTCTCATCCAGAAGGAGCTTGGCTACCTGTTGGACCACAAGATGATTGAGCCCTGTCAGAGCGAGTGGAGTTCTCCTGTCACTCTGGTCCCTAAGCCAGGTGGGTCACAGCGGCTTTGCATCGACTACAGACGTGTTAATCAGATAACCAAAACAGACACTTACCCTCTCCCTCGTGTGGAAGATTGCATAGACAAGATCGGAAAGGCTAGGTACATAAGTAAGTTTGATTTGTTAAAGGGATACTGGCAAGTACCTATGACTGAACGTGCTAGGGAGATCTCATGTTTTGTAACACTAGGAAAGGCTTTTGCATGTTCTGTAATGCCGTATGGTATGAAGAATGCACCAGCCACATTTCAGAAGCTCATGAATGTTGTAACAGAGGGTTTGGCAGGGTGTGTTGTTTATATTGATGATGTATTAATCTTCAGTGACAACTGGAAAGATCACCTATGCCATGTCAGTAAATTTCTTGACCGTTTAGTTCATGCTAATCTTGTAGCTAATTTATCAAAGAGTAAGTTTGGTCAAGCTAAAGTTCAGTACCTTGGGTATGTAATTGGTGATGGACATGTTGCACCACCAGGAGCTAAGGTTCAGGTTATAAGTGATCTTCCCAGACCTAAAAGTAGGAAAGAGCTACAAAGATTTTTGGGAATGGTAGGTTATTACAGGAGATTTGTTCTTAACTTTTCTATTCTTGTATCACCACTTACAGACCTACTGAAAAAGGGAGTTGAATTTGTCTGGACCGATAACTGTGAATCCTCTTTCAACAAACTTAAAGCTATTCTATTAAGTCAGCCAGTGCTGCCATCTAAATTTTGCTAAGCCTTTTAAGATGGCTGTTGATGCAAGTGATACAGGAGCTGGGGCTGTTTTGCTGCAAGAGGATGATCAGGGTATTGAACATCCTGTATCTTATTACAGTAAGAAGTTCACACCACCTCAAAAGAACTACTCAACTATTGAGAAAGAGCTTTTGGCCTTGATTTTGGGTTTACAGCATTTTTCATTTTTTTTGTGTTCTGGTTTTGATCCCATAGTCATTTATACCGATCATAACCCACTGAAATTCCTTAGTAAGTTTAAAGATAAAAATCAGAGATTGACAAGATGGAGTCTACTTCTTCAGGAGTATTCATTAGACATACAACATGTCAAGGGGAAAGAAAATGTTATTGCAGATTGCTTATCTAGACTTTAGACAGATTGTTTTAGAGTAATAAGAAATTTCCTTAGTAAATTTCTTTTTCTTTGTGGGGAGGTGTTACATAGCCTATGATTTCATCATCCTTTGTGTAATTTTAACGCACAGTATGCTGCATGTTTTATCACGAGCGTGTTCTGCCTCAGTTCCCCCCTTCTACCGTTATAGTAGAGTAAGTCGTTCTCTATGTTATACTTTGCGGGATTTTCAGCTCTCTGTCCCCATGGCTTCATTTGCGCGTCCCTCTTACAAGTTGTATCAAGCTCTGCCAGCCCCTATATAATGAGCTCAGTCTCTGCATCATTGCCACTTAGATCTGCTCCTCATTTTGTTCACATCTCTGTCCTCCCCTGTACAGATATTATTATTGTGAGTGCTCAAGAAATCTCCAACCATCTAGCAGCTGTGTGTAATTTGAGTATAACTGTTGTTGTATTTTTTCTTGTACTGTATAGCATAAGTTTAATTTGTAGGCCTAGTGAAGTTTTTGTAATTCGTGTGGGGTTCTTTATGTCAGTCGTTTTTGATAATAGTTTGTATCTGTAATTATTTATCTGGCATTCACTGAGTATTATCTGGTATCTCATTTTATCAGGGCTGACTTAGATAAATTTACTCTTGCTAATTTCGTGTTAATAGAGGCTATTGCAGTTAACCATATATTTAACCTGTTTTTGCCATTACATTATCCTTATGAGTCCTGAATGTTTTGTTGTTAATTTAAGCATTAAAACTTTAACTTGTAATTTTACCTAACTCTTTTGTTTTGAACCTGGAACTTTACGGGACAGTAGTGACTCTTCGTATTCTCACTTAAAGTGTACATTATCTTTCTCTGTTTCGTAACAATATATATATATATATATATATATATATATATATATATATATATATATATATATACAGTATATATATATATATATATGGTGGGTGTGGGGGAGCCTTTCTGCAATGGAATTCTTGTCTTTAACTGATAAGATAGTTTTGTTAGATATAGCCCTCCTGATATTAAACAGCCGAAAAAGGACCAACAGGTTTGTTGCTGTTTGCATTCTTTTGTACTCCAATGTACATCAAGGACCTTGCACTTCCCATGAGGGAGGAAAAGAATGGGCGATGCATGGATGGATGGTTATATTTTCATGATCTTATATTCTTTGGCTACATCCTCATGCACTGACTGATGTTATTTTTCCCTTCTTTCATTCACTTTAATTTTTGCCCCACTTGAATCCTTCTCTATACCTCTCTTCTCTAGTCATTTTCCTCCCCACTCCTTAACCCTTTTATTTCCACATTTTCTTACTCCATTTCCTTCATCCTTACTCTTAACACCCCTTTGGCACCACCACCCTTTCCGGTATCTAAATTTCTATTCCTCTTTTCTCTCTCCCCTGCCCCTTCGTTTCTCATGACACCTGTTTCGTCTTCTTCCCTACACTCTAACCCTCTTCCCCTCTCTTCTCTTCCTCTTCTGTTCTCTCATTACCTTTCTTCCCTCCCCCATCTCATTCTCACATTTCTTGCAGTCCTGACGTCAGTAATCTGATTTTGTGTGTAACTAGCACGATAACCAAAGTTCTGTTGTTCGAGGTCATGGTGTGGCGGAAAATTGGGACTTGGCATATACTCGTATCATTTGTGTACCCAATGATCTTTGTGCCGTTGATTGACAGTTTTCGTACGTACCGTTCTGCATCATGACGGAAGGATATAGTTAATTGTTTACATCCACTGAAAGTGAATTCACAATATTCATCAAAGAAAACAGGAACAACGGGAGCATTAAACTGAACCAAACAAGAATGGCAGGTGTCGAAAAAGTGGCCCGGGAACAACAGCAGGTATGGGCAGTAATTAGAGGGACAGGAACGGACCTCAGAACAGGAGAGGGAGATTAAGGTGTTTAAAAATGAGCTAGAGAGCATCTGCTCACGCAGTGCGGACCAAGAGAGGGAGGTAACAGAGTTACAAGTGAGTAATGAGTCAACCGCAAATGAAATAATGCAGCTCAAGATGGATAATAAGAGGCTGGGAGAGGAAAGGGACACGATGAAAATTAAATTTGATGACTATGAATCACAAACAAGGATGCATGATGATAGCATCAGGGAAATTAAGGAAGAGCACAAGGGGTGGAAGAAAATTTAGGAGGAAGGAAAAATAAATCTAAAGGAAATTTTAGAACAGCAGAGAAAGAAAAATCAGGAAAAGGCGGAGAAGGAAGGTACTGAAAAGTAGAGAATCTCTAGTCAGGATTGTAGCAGATAAGAAAAAAAAAAGTGTGATAATTTCAGGACTGAATGAAAATCGTATTCCAATAAAATCAGAAAGGAAAAGAGAACAATTGAGAAGGGGTAAGGAGAGAGTATCAATAGTTATGGAGGGTGACAACGAAGCTCAAGAAGAGATTGAAGAGGTGTTTAGGATGGGAAGATACAAGGAGGGAGGGGCGCGGCCATAAGAAGTTATGTTTCTGTCACAGGTCACGGAAATGAGATCATTAACAGGGCATGGAAACTAGCCGACAATGAGGGGTTCAAGAATGTTTTGATAAGAAGAGATGCAAATGTGGAAGAATGAGCTAAAATAAAGGAGCTAGTCAAGGAAGCTAAGCAAAAAACGAACAGAGAACGGAGGAAGAGAAGACAGAGTTCTATTGGAGAGTTATGGATCAGAATTTGAGGAAGTGGTACCGACAGAAAGAAAAAGGGAGAAGAATGGTATAAAAAACAAAGTCAAAAGTTTGAAAGTGGCATATACTATCGTACGGTAGGTGGCTTAATCTTAGCAAGAGTAGATATTAACGATTTCTTAAGAGTAAACGAGCCAGATATTATGTCCTTTGTAGAGACCAAGTTAAGAGAGGATACTGATATCTAAGTGGGAGATGGCAAATGCGATTTATGGAGAAGAGATAGAAAAGAGAAATAAAAACGGGAGGAGGAGTGACGATTGCAGTGGAGACCAGCATTAATGTGGATAGTGTGGAACTGTGAGAAGGTAGGGCAGAGGTGATAAATATGAAACTAGAAACCAGGGGGAAAGGCAAGCGAGACACTGAAGTAGCATATGTCCCCCTTAAGACAATGACATGGAATGAGGCTGAATACCAAGAGATGTTATTAGACATAGTTAGACACATAAAGAAAGTGACTGAGAAAAACGTCAATATAATCCTGGTGAACTGGGAGGCGTGGGACTCAGGAGGTAATGAAGATTCGTGGGGCAGCATATTGTTAAATATAGCAATGAATATCGTAATGACCCAGTGGATCAAAGAAGATACAAGATTTAGTGTTGATGACACACCAGCAAGGCTAGGTTTACTGATAACCAAAGAACTTGATATAACTGAATCTCTGAAATATCTGTGTCCTATAGGAAAAAGTGATCATGCAGTTATTGCGTTCAAGATGACAGAAGGGAATGTGGCACCAAAAGATGAGCTATAAAGGAATGGAAGATACAACTTTGGGAAAGCAAACTTTACAAGATTAAGAATTTTTTTCGAAGAAGCGGATTGGAGAGAATTCAGAGAAACAAGAGAGGCACAGAAGAATTGTAATACCATTCTAGGCTTTAACAACTTAGGTGTGGAAAAATATGTGCCAAGAGTAAGTGGGAGACAGAGAACTGGAGGAAGGATTTGTTCAGCACAAGGCGCGTGATAACAAAAAGTGAAAGAGATGCGGCTTGGAACAAATGGAGCAAATTAACAACAGAACAAAGGAAAAATACAGAAGAACTTGAAATGAATATACAAAAATCCGTAGAAAGGATGAAGAAACTTTGAGGTGGTGGCTCATTTGGAAGAGACGTGGCCTACAGTCCTAACGGACCCAGGTTCAAATCCCCGCTGGGACAGGGAACAATTTAAGGATTTGAATTTCATTAAATCAGGCTTTACTGATCTACCAGAAGACCCGCCGACATGTCGTAAAAATACCTCCGCTAATACCAATACACCAGTCCTGTATGAGACAGCCCTAGCATGTATTCAACATGGACGGTGGGTGTTAGCGCCGAAGTGGTGACATGCGGAGGTGTATGGTATGTAGGAGGACTGCTGGGCCTTGATAGCAGGCTGTGAAACCTATGCCCAGAGTCGGACACATTTAAAAAAAAAAAATGTAAGGAGAAACCAAATCATTTTTTTAGGTCTGTCGATGGCAAATTCAAACACAAGGAAGGAATAAACAAGCTCAGAGCAGAACGAAAGGTCTGCAAAGATGCGGTAATGCATACTGAAATAATGAACAAAAGTTCCCAATCGGTTTTCAGTATGCAAAGTGATTTGGTGGAGGGGGAGGGAGAGACTAGAAATGTAGTGTTAAAAGGTAAAAAAGTCGAAGTGTGGATTGTATATAAATTACTGGAAATTCAAGATGTAAGGAAGGCCCCAGGGCCTGACAGGATATCTAACTGTATACTAAAGGAATGCAGAGAACAACTGACGGATAAGATTCACGGTTTAATTGTGTGATCTCTGGAAGAAGGGAAAGTCCCTGGGGAATGGAAGACGGTCAGTGTGGTACCAATTTACAAAGGGGGAATAAGGGAGAATCCCTGAATTATTGACCTGTGTCCCTGACCAGCATGGTCACGAAATTGTGCGAGAGAATCTTGAAAGACAGTTGGATAATATATCTGGAGGAGATGGACGTTTTGGCAAAAAGTAAGTTTGGATTCAGAAATGAAAGGCTGTGTATCTCTGAGTTGTTGAGCTTCTGCTCAAAGGCATTTGACGTGCAACTGGAGAGAGAGAGAGAGAGAGAGAGAGAGAGAGAGAGAGAGAGAGAGAGAATCTGGAGAATGCCATTGACAAGGTACCCCATATGCAACTAATTTGGAAATTGGAGCATATAGGAGGACTGAAAGGTAACCTCTTGGAGTGGATGAGAGACTTCATGGGAGACCGACAGATGAGGATAGTAATAAAGGACAGGATGTCAGGGTGGTGGGAAGTAACAAGTAGAGTCCCGCAGGGCTCGGTGCTGGCGCCCATAATGTTCCTGAAATACATAAATGATATGGTGGATGGAATGAACAGTTATGCAAGTCTGTCATCCGAAAAACACATTAACAAGATTGTCAAAGACATATAAGCTCTTCACAAACATAAGTGTGGCATTTCAATACAAGGATGAGGAGGTGATGGAAAAACTGATTGTGATTTTGATCCGCCCCAGGTTAGAATACGTAGCAGTGGTGTGGTCCCCAAATAAAAGGAAATACAGTATATAAACAAGATCAAGAGAATATACAGAGTAGCAAATAAGATGGTTAACAGCCTGGCAGATCTATCATACAAGGAAAGAGTAGAAAAGCTGGGTCTGCGTTCCTTAGAAGAAAGAAGAGAGACGGGTGACATGATTGAAGTGTTCAGGGCCATGATGGAAGAACACAAAACTGACAGAGAAGATCTGTTTGTATGGGTAGGGGGAGCAACAAGAGGGCATGGAAAGAAATTGAAAAAGATAAGTTGCTTGAAGGATATCAAGAAATACAGTTTTCAATACGGATGCACTGACCTGTAGAACAGCCTGGACAAAGAGACTGTCCAGTCCAAAAACTTAAATGAGTTTAATGCAAAGTTTGACTGGTTGAGACCTGGAGACAGGACCCCATGAGCGTAGCTCATTTCCTGTAATCACAAATAGGTAAATACATTGACGCCGATAACCAGCATCCATTATGAGTTGCTGCCAGTGAAATCTAATTCAGGATATGAATAACAGTACTATAGGGGGTGTTCAGGACATGTTGGTGGGTTTTTCAGAATATCAGTCAAGGTTATTATAATGAAAGTTATATAATCAAACCATTTCCTGCTCCAGATAACAGACCACGATCCTTCACAATTTGAAAACCTCGTCTATGAACATCATTTAGTTTAAAGACGAACACAACAAGAAATGACGGGTGGCAGAATGAACTGAAGCATTTCCGTCATGATGCATTAGGTTATTTCTTCATATACAAAATTCTGCAGTTCCTGGAAACAGCTATAGGCAGAGGCAGTAGAAAGTTCCCAGATCACACAGGTCAATACACGATTTACTAAAACTGGTAGACACAACAACCATTGACTGAATGGTCCCCTTCTTCCCAGTGCAGTTTCCTAGTGCAACCATTTTCCTCTGGTAATATGTATTTTCATTGATGTGACCACGTGGTGGGTGGGTGGGGGATGCCTAGAGACAAACTTAATCTTGGCTATGGGATTCTTTCATTTGCGAGTGCTGACTTGAATCTCGTAACTCCACTTATGATACAGTTGGTTTTGCTGTCATGTGACCCACCCAGCAATGCATATGTTGCTTCATCAGTCGATAGGAATTATTCAAGGATTTCTTTTCTTCCTTTCTCTAATGCGCGACAGTGTTTTAAAAACTTTTTTCAGCCATTATGATTACGGGTTTGCACCTCAAACTGAGAAAACGGTGGCAGTATTTAAGAGGTCATGCAGAAGTGATGCTAACTGCACATTGGAGGTAAGAGGCAGAATGAAGTATTGGAGTAACAATTGGCCTTGGAAATTCTTCTTCTTCTTCTTCTTCTCTCTCTCTCTCTCTCTGCATTGCTGATTCATCATTTTCGGTTCAATGGCTAGACTGGCACTTTCCTCCCTACAAAGGAAATAACAATAAAAATGTTGGGCATCTTATTTTCTATAAATTTAATGCTGCTATACAATAATCCATTGATTATCTGGATGGTCCGTATCTGGCCATGTTCTGTATCCATTCATTAGACCTTTCACTGTATTACAGCTGTATCCGGGTTTATTTGTCCATAACCAGACATCATAATTCCGGCTTCGGCAGCCAGCCGGCCTACAAAGTAAAAAAAATAAAAATAAAAAAGTCCATTGGGTGGCTCACCAGCCTCCCTGTCCATGAGCAGGTAAGAGACAGTAGCGCACAAGTTGAGCTAAAATGGCTATCCACCTCTTTACTGAATGGTCAAAAGCATTCGGCCACCCCAATCATCGGCAACACAGTGGCAGCACTCGCAGAAGACAGAGAGTAACCCACAAGCTGAGCGAGAATTGCAGTGTGGATCCCTACCATGTGGTTAAAATCCATCAGGCACCCTGGCCGGTCTACAAAGTAAAAAAAAGTCTGTTGGGTGGCTCACCAGCCTCTCTGTCCATGCATGGGTAATAGAACATAACCAACCAGCTAAGTGAGAATGGCTGAACAGATCCCTACAGTATGGTGGAAATCCCCCAGCCACCCTGATCACCGGAAATATACCAGCAGGAAAACAGGCATAACCCATAAGCTAAGCGAAAATGGCTGTATGGCTCCCTACAAAATGGTGAAAATCTCCCGGCCACCCCAATCACCAGTAACATTCCGGCAGTGCACGAGGAAGACTGAGTGTAATCCACAAGCTGAGCGAGAATGGCTGTACAGCCCTACCAAATGGTCAAAATCCCCCTGGTCACCTGGATTAGTCAGGACTTCCGGCCACGCACGGACATCCACCCCCTTACCGAATGGTCAAAGTCGCATCGCTATTCAGATTATTTGGCCACTCTTTAGGCCATGAAGTATGGGGACCCAGTGTTTCTGCCACTTTGGGACATTTGCCTGGGCGAGCGAAAAGGACCCATTGTTCATAGGTCAGTGTGCCGCTTTAGGCTTGCATGCTCATAGCCAAATGTGGGTAGAGACATGGAAACATTGTACACTCGCAGGTGCTACCACACTTCAGTTGTCTCTCCGTGTGTGGACATATTTGGCAGAGGTTAAACAATGGTGGCTTCCATTGTTGCATTTGTGGAGGTGCCCTACCTTCTGGAGGCCTTAATTCTCCTCCGTGGTGTTCTTGTGTGTGTAATGATGGCCCCACCACCACCCAAGAAATGCAAGAAGAGGGTTTTGACTCTGGATTAATTGACTGATTGATTGAATATAATTAAAATCTGGCAACACAACTGCCAGGGTCATATGCCACCGGACAACAATGTAAAAGATATCGCAAACAAAAAGTGTGTATTCAAAAATAAAGTTAATACCCGTTAGTAGGAATGAAACACTGAAAATAACATAAGTAGAAAATATCAATTACTTATAAAACTAGGAGGAGGCCCGCCTCCTGAAAAAAATTAATAACATCAGTAAAACTGTCAGAGGCTCCCACAAGCACCAAGGACAGACAGCAGGCACCATCTGCCCCCTTATGCTTATGGAGAGATCTCTGACGTAGGTCTCCCAGGCTTGGACACTCGACCAACATGTGATGGACAGTAAGGGGAACAAGGCAATCATCACAGTACGGTTGGGTCCTACCATTCATCAGGAACCCATGTGTAAGCTGAGAGGGCCCAGTGTGAACCCTTGTGAGAGTCACCCCCAATCGCTGAAGCATGGTGGGGAGAATCCTTGGCACATCCACTCTGAAAGATTTCTTTTAGCTTATTACGAGCAACATCATCCCAGCGTCTCTGCCAATTTGCACAAATCGTGCACCGCAAGTAAGGTGTTACATGAGAAGCAGGAAGTGGGTAGTCGGTTGGGGGCTGTTGAGAAGATGCAACTTTAGCTAATGTATCTGTCCTCTTATTGCCCACCACACCAACATGTGTGGGAACCCAACAAAAGTCCACATGACGGCCAATAAGGAAAAGCCACTCTATAATTGATAAAACCAAAGGATGGAATGCATTAAAAGCCTCCAGCGCAGAGGCAGCACTAAGGGAGCCACTAAAAATCACAAAAACTGTTTTGGGGAGAGTAAAAATAATTTTGTGAGCATATAAAATCGCAGTCTGTTCTGCCATATACACTAAAGTAATACCAGGAAGGCTACCGCCCCCACTAAAGGAAGGGAAGACAACACCAACCTACTCCAGTATCAGTCTTAGACCCGTCAGTATGGAAGGAGACAGAACCCTCATGAATGGAAGCATGTTCTTAAAAGAGAGAGAGAGGGACACCTGAGAGGGAAGCAAGCCCTTTTTACCAAAAATGGGCCTACAAAATGTCATGTGAGGAAGTAGCCAAAAACCCACCCTATGGATCTGATGTGGGAAAACTGCCAGTCTTGGAACAGAGAGGGCTAACATAACAGACCAGACCCTGTAACCAAAGGGTTTCGGGAAACTAGGGCGGGTGTCATAAACAGAAGATCGTGAATCCTGGAAGAGGCACAAGGAATTGAGTCTGGAATGCGATGAAGACGATACCAACACCTCATCATCAATGACTGGTGTCACAAATCCAAGGGGAGTACACCAGTATCCACCAACAAACTTGAAATTGGGGGTGACCTGAATTCCCCTGATGCCAGAGGTACACCAGCATGATGCACAGAATTTAACAACTGGAGATGGGCATCTGTTGCAGAGAAGTAGATATCACACCCATATTCAGGTTTAGGAAGAATAAGAGACCCATGAGAGGAGGAGGGTCTGACAGTCAGCACCCCAAGAGGTATGAGCCAAAATGCTCAGAAGATTCAAAGCTTTAAGACAGACCGCCATAACAGAATGAATATGAGGAACCCAGGTTAGTCATCTACCAAATAGAAGACCCAGAAACCACATCTCTTCCACACAGGACATTCTTCAACCATAGAGATAAAAGTCAGGGTCTGGGTGAAGCCCCTGAAGACAACAAAAATGCATTGCTACTGTCTTTGTTTAAGAAAAACGGAAGGCATGCAACTCTACCCAGTCAGTAATTCTACTATGAGCCAGCTGCAACTTCCTCTGTATCAGAAACATTCTAGATGCGGTGAAGGAAACTGAGAGGTCATCGACACATAGTGACCCTCGAACACCATCAGGAAGTACACTGATTACGCAGTTGATGGCCATAGCAAAGAGAGTAACACTAAGCATACTTCCTTGTGGTTCTTCATCTTCCAGTGCACGGGCATTAGAAAGCACTCCTTCCACTCATACCCTTAAAAAACGGTTAGATAAAAACTGCTGAATAAAAATAGGCAAGCACCCAAGAAGATCAAATTCATGAAGAGAAGTTAAAGTGCCATGATGCCAGGCAGTGCCATATGCCTTCTCCAGACAGAAGAAGACCATGAGCTGGTGTTGGTAAGTGGAGAAAGCTTCACACACAAAAGATTCCAAGGACAGTAGTGCATTAGAGGTAGATCGCAATTTTCGAAAACCATACTGGGCAGGGGATGTCACCTCTCCAGAAACCAGACAAGCCTAACACTGACCATCTTTTCCAGAACTTTACATATACAAGAAGTCACAGAAATAGGCCAATAATTCGTTGCCTGCAGGTGGTCCTTACCTGGTTTGGGGATGGGAGTGACTACAGCAACACCCCAATAAGCCGGAAACTCACCAGAACACCAGATCTTATCAAATAACGAAAGCAAAAACAAAAGGGACTAATCTGACAGGTGATGTAAAAAGGCATAAGAATTATCATCACAATCAGAAGAGGGATCATGGCACTACGACAGAGCCGCCTGGAGTCCAGAAACAGAAAATGGAACATTGTAAGACTCTCCCCCTGAAAAGACAAAACTGAGACCACAAGACTCTAGGCGCCAACAGTGTCAAGCATATCTGCATTCTTCTGTGACACACTGGCAAAACGATCGACAAGCATCTCTGCAACAGCAAAAGGATCAGCCACAGTTCCACATGCTGCAGATAAAACAGGAGGAGAAGAAACAGAATTTTCCTGAAATTTTCCTTATCAAGTTCCAGACCTGAGTGATGGAAGTCCTTGAACTGATGAAGGAAGCTTAACCCTTCCAGGATGAATGTGTGGCCACCTTTAACGCGTGCCGTCCCGGCGACGTGAATTAACGTCCGCACATGATGTGCACTCATGTCCCGGTGATGTGAAATAACGCGGCAACATTGCAAGGCCCCTAATTTGCACAATTTTCAATTTTCGTGAGTGATTTCGCGAGTGATTTTTGGCACGTATACACGGGACACCTTCCTCTATTCCTCTACAAGATGCCAAGCAGGGACAATGCCTTACACCGCATAACCTCTCCCCCCTTCCCTGCACGCCATTGTCTTGGCAATTCACCTGTTACCAGTGACCTGGCCAATAAAGACATTCAGGGCCAGAGTGATTCCCCAATCGATGACAATGTGGAGGACAAAGTTTACATAGCATTAGAGGAAGAAACAGTCAGAAATGATGATCAGGTAATGTGGGAAAAAAAAGGTCATGAATGGTGATGAGTTGGTGAGTGAAACAATGCTTATAATGCCTATATTACTGTTTGAAAACCAATATACTCTTGTACTACATATAAATTCATACCAAGTAAATAAATAAATACTGTATATGAGTGGATAAAATAGTTACCCTCCCATAGAACTCGTTTTCTTTGGTGCCAGCCTGTTAGAAAACCCAGTCAGGTAAGGAAGTAGTCGTACCTAAATCAAGTATTTTAAACCTCAGGTGAGCGATTTCTCTATGAATTTTCGATGTTTCTCACCAAAAGCAGATGTTTGAGTAAAAAAAAAAAAAAGGTCCAAAAATGTCGGGACTGGGGCATACCACTGCCCAGAAAACGTCGGGATGGGGCGGGTTAAATCCTGCCACATGTGAGTTCATGCCCTCTGAAACGCCACCAAATACTGAGAATCTCCACGGTGATGTCAAAGTCGAGAGAAGGCGACTCAATTGGCTGTCACCGCGGAACTGCACTCAGAATTTCACTAAGGAACCAGACGTTTAGGAAACTGACTCCTTGTTCTTGGAATAGATAAGAGGGCTGCTGAGTGCAAGAAGTCATTGAAATATGACACTGCCTCAGTTAGACAGCCAATTTCATTGACACAAAGGGAAGTAGAACTTAATTCCCTGAAACGTGGCCAGTCAGCTTTATCCAGAAGCCAGCGAGAAAGACGAGGCTGAGGTTCACCTGCACCAGCAGTTAAGAGTAACAGATAATGGTCACTGCCATAAAGGTCTGGCAACACGTCCCAGGTGAAATCTAAAACAGCATCAGCTGAGCATAAAGAAATCAATTGCAGTAAAAGTTCCAATCTGGCTATGGAAATAAGTCATTTTATCGGAGATGAAAATGCCCAACTCCTCATTTTCCAGCATTACACCCTGAGGGATAGCCTCGCTGTTTCCCCATAGTGGATGGTGACCATACATATCTCCTAGTAACAGAAAGGGAGAAGGAAAGCCATGAATGAGACATTCAAGATCCACCCTCTCAACAGTAGCACCAGGAGGAAAATAAAGACAGCAAACTGTATACTGCCGATGTAAAATCATCCGGACAGCAACAACCTGCAGAGGAGTGGAGATGTCTAGATGACTGCACGGAAAATCCTGGCAAAAGAAGATAGCAGCTCCTCCATGATGGCCTTGGCCTGGCACAGGATCAGAATAAAAGGCATGGTAGCCACAAGGTCGGGAAGGAACAGCATCACCTACCATGGTCCCATGGATGCATATGCACAGAGGTGTAAACTGAGAAAAAAAAAATGACAGAGTTCTTCATAGTTAGCACTTAAACCCTGACAATTCCACTGGATGATAGAGCCCATAGTGGAGGGATGATTATTAAGTGCGAGAATGTACACCTGATGAGCGAGGGGGTTTGGACTGATGCTTGTAAAGGCCCAGCACCAGAAACCAGCACCCTCCATCGAACATCCAAAGGAAAACGTGAGAATGAGGAAATAAGTTTTACAACACTCCTTCTTGGAGTGAGCATATTAGTTTGTTTGGAAGGTGGCTTGGGGAATGCCTCTGGAGATGTAGGACGGCCAGTGTCCCCACCAGATAACCCAGAAGTGGAAGCAGAGTTCAGAGGACTCGAATCACTTGAGGAGGACATTCTATGTTTCAGATCTGAAGCACCAATGAGTTGTCCAACAATATCCCCAAGTGGGGACTGGACCAGAGGTGAACCATCAGCTTCAGCTGTCACATAGCTAGATCCCTCACCCTGCTGGGCAGAGGAAACAGGAGAGGGATCGACACAAGGGTCGACAATAGAGACCTTAGGTGGCCGGTCTTCAGTCTCAGAGGACTCTGACGAGCAACGGTCACAGTTGCCAGGTACAGATAGAGCCTCAGTCATAATGGGTAAGACGGAGGAAGGAGTCCGGTCAACGTGGACATCTGGCACCACCACAGAAGTGTGCAAGCCATTAGTCACCACAATGGAGGCGGAAACAGTCATAGTAGCAGTTGGGCAAACATTCTCACAAACAGTACTAACCGTGGGGACTGCATGCTGCAAATCACGAGTTGTAAGAGTGCGTACTGGAATGAGTCGAGGCTGCCTCTGACATGGTGGTGCACTGGCGTTCCAGAAAGGACAGAAGCATAAGTAACCCCGGGCTGAAAGAAGTGAGTCTGGGCTATCCTTTTTTGCTTCAGGAAACAAAACCTTCTCATGTGTATGAATGGACAATATCTCCTTTTCTAGGCAGTATCTTGGACAGTTTTTAGAAGAGACAACATGAGGCCCTCCACAATGATAGCATTTAAGGGGTCCTGTACAGTCATTGGTATGGCTTGGTCCTCCACAAAGGCACCAGGAAGGTCAGCATGTGCACGATGGCAGAATCAACTAACATGACCATACCGCTGACAGTGGAAACATCACCTTGCAGTTGGCATGTATGGCTTAACAAGAAGTGACAGTCATGCTAGTTCAATGGACTTAGGCAACATTAGCCTGTCATGTGTCAGGAACAAGGTTGGTGTCGGAGTCAAAATACCCTCTATTTTCTTGTGCAGGTGCTCAACAGTTTCCACACCAGAGGACTGCAGCTTCTCCAACAACTGTGCCTCAGAGTATTAAAGGGGGTCTTGGGAAAAGATGACACGCTTACATCGATTAAAAGTATTGTGAGGAACACAGGTAACAGCTGCACCAGAGTCAGAAGTCAACTTCAGTAATCGTGAACTACTTCAAGGGAGAACACCTCAACAAGAAGGCTTCCATCCCCCTAGGAACAGACTTTAGGTTCCCCACCACAGGCTGAAACAATGGCATAGTGTAATTAAAAAATGCCAATTTCTAGTACTGACTCACCCAGTGCAGATTTCAGTACTAGATACTTGGCATATGATGCTGGCACCGTTTCATCTGGGGCCAACCCCCAGAGCCACACCAACTCGACGGGAATGCTTCCCAGCCCCAACAGAATGCTGGGGCAGAGGAGGATACACCCCAGGGACCTGGAAAGGCTCCAGAGTGATAATCATTGAAGAAGAGTCCGAAGAATGGTCAGGGCCAGATGCAGCAGCATCAACAGATTTAGTAATATTCTCCTCCATATAGCAACAAATAACCTTCATTCGCTCAACCCTCCACCCACTGTGGAGTCCAACAAGTGGAGGTGTTATGCCAGAGACAACATCACTGGCGACCCCAGAGGTAGCAGGAGAGTATATGCGGGTAACCTAGGAAAGGGTGACCCCAGGACAATAGGAGCCATTAGGCCCCCTAGTGCCCACTTGACACTAGCCAATGCATGACCTGCCAATTGACCTGGACGGGCGCAACCAGACCACCCATATAGCTAGAAGAAGGGACCAAAGAGGTGTAGTGCTAGCTGCAGGGCGCATCATGCAGCATCACTCAACCCCCAGGACTCCCATCTCCCAGCATTATGGGACGCCATGCACAGCAAACACGTGTGGAGGCTGGGACTAGCATCAGCAGCAGGCCTCCTCCACCAGTGATGTAGGGGGTGCTCGGTCCACGAGGCCAACAGATACAGAACCCTACAAAGGTAGACATGTCTCCGGAGAAGGTGACACTGCCAGCTACACTTCAAGCCCCACCACAGCATCAAGATGATCCCCCTCAGCAGGGTTTTCACTCTGGAGATGAAGCATGAGATACTGGGCAAGGTTGACACAGGCTGGGCTGGTCAACTTCACACATTTTGCTTGAATTTGACTTGCCCCACTCAACCTTGAATTTTATCAAGAAATCACAGGACAAGGTGACTCAGTACAGACAGGACTACTGTGATACCACTAGGCAAGGCAACCGGGAGACGATGTCCCAGCCCTGCTATGCCATCATCGACCAGTCAACTTTGGTTTGGTTCCTCCAGCAACAGGGTGCCGGCACGCTTGTACAAGGGACTGAGTTGAAGGGTGCAGCCAAGAAGTATGGATGCCTGCACAATGTGCACGACATCAAAACATCCAAGGGTTAGCTCTTCAGGTTCACATTTAGACATGGACTTATAGGATGTAAGGTGCATAGCAAGGCTTTGGACATGGTGGAGGGGAATTTGAACCGTTTCACCAGAAAGTGCAGCACCTCATCGAGAAGGAGGGCCCTGCTCTCGGTCAGGTGTACAATGCTGACGAAACTGGCCAGTTCTTCAGCTCCTTGCCCACCAACACCCTGGCAGAAGAAATGGAGAAGACCGTACCTGGTTAGGAGTTGTCCAAATATGTCTCAGTGTTGTGCTGTGTTAATACTAATGGGATGCACCGCCTCAAACCCAATACTGTTGGACGTGTAAAACAGCCTCGTTGTCTCCATGGGTTGATGGATAGCCTGCCTGTTGTGTGGTACCATTTTGTGAAGGCCTGGTTTGCTGCAAAGATCTAAAGAGATTGGTTCCACAGACACTTTGTCAAGGAGGTTGTCTGTTATCAGATGGAGGTTCTTGGTATCCCTCATGGCCAGGTGAAGGCTCTCCTGATCCTTGACAATGTCCTTGCACATCCATCAGAGAAGGATTTGATTGCTAATGATGGTCGTATTAGGTGCGTGTTTCTGCCATCTAATACGACTGCTCTCATTCAACCAATGAACCAGGGTGTTATCATGGCAGCCAAGAGACTGTACCATCATAGGTTCCTTGACTAGGTGATGGTGGTGCTTCAGGACGAGGAAGGGGTCGACACATATGGGGAGTGGACCTTGGAGAATCTGCTGCATCACAACATCAAGTCTGTGGTTATCAACTGGACCAAAGCTTAAAAGGAGGTCTCCATCAATACCTTGAAAAGTGGTTGGCCTTGTTTTCTTCAGGGATATGAAGCAATGCATGACTTTGAAGGATTTGGCATGGACGATTTCCACCTTCTCCTACGAAACACAGACAAGGATGTGGTTCCATAATGAGAGAGATTGGCTAGACAATGATGGCGGCGATCCAAGTTACCAGACGTTGCCTGGTGATATCACTGCAGTTGTCTCTGCAGGGCCGACAGAGGAAAGCAACGAGGATGAGGATGAAGACCCTGACTCTGGCCACCCTGCCACTCCATCACTCCTTCGTCTCGGTGTGCTGCAAGCCAGCATTGAGCTGGTGCTCGGATATGCCAAGTACCCTCATTGCAAGAGGGAGTTGGTGCCACTCAAGCTGGCCATGGATCTGTGGGGCGTCAGGGATGCTGTCATCCTCTGACAAAATTGCCACACCTATCGTGAAGATCAACTCTTTTTTCAAGGTTGCCACCCCCATGAATGCCAGCCCCTTCTCCCCACCAGGACCACGACCACCTGCTCGACCCCAGTCTTTACTCTCATACCAACAACCGAGCACATCGACTGCCACTGAGTCGCCATTAGACGTGAGCTTGCGGCTGTCTTGAGAGAGTCCTGAGATGGGCTCCATCATCTCGTCGCACATCTCTGCTCATTGGCTGGCTTCAGCATATAGAGGAGGAGGGGGAGAAGGAGTTCTTTGACCTTTGCTAGGTGGCTGTAGTTAGCCACTAGACCACATGGGATACCTGTACACCTCCTGCAGCCTGTTGGGTTACGATGCCTGTCTGTCGCTCAGTGGGTGGTATGTGTACTGTTTTTTTTTCTTAATATTTATTGTTTATACATTGATTTCTTAGTGCTGAGGATTTTATTCCTTATTCCAATGTGTGCTTTAATGTCTAAGAAGAGCCAAAAGACAGCAGAACACTGGTAAAATTAGGAGGGGTACTGTGAATGTTGCTAAGGATTTGTTGTTGTTGTTGTTTATGCATTGTTTTCTTAGTACTTAGGATTATATTGCATATCGCAAAGGGTGTTTTGATGTCAAAAAACAGCCAAAAGACCTCAGAACACTGCCAAAATTTGGAGGGATACTGTATACATTGGTAGAGTTTTGCATATTGTTTTGTCATTGTTGTTTCTGCATTGTTTTCTTAGTGCTTAGGATTATAATGCATATTGCAATGTGTGTTTTGATGTCTAAAAACTGCCAAAGACTGCAGAACACTGACAAAATTAGGAGGGGTACTGTACATATAAGTTGGGTACGGGTACAGTAGAGGATATTGTTCTGTATCCAGACATTGTCCATATCTGGTCATGACTCTGGCTATATTACAACAGGTAATTAAGGGATTATTGTATATGGTCTGTGTTGCAAACAAAAGTGAACAGGGGAACACTTTCATTCCTGGCAAAAATTGCTACCGGTTTGTTTTCTTAAGCCGATACTTTTGTCATCTGGTGTAGCTTGGGACACCTTGTGTTTATATTTCACACTACCGTAAACTGTTACAGTGGAAATATGCCCACATATTATGTCGACTTTCACAGCTTTGCCCAGCTTTATATGGGGTTGCTGTTGCTGACAAGTCATCTCCATTCTTCTCTGTGTCCAAATGCATCCTCTTCTACATTCTTCTTCCTCATATTTCGCTCTAAACAGCCAATCCACCGTCTCCCCCGGCCGACTGCTTCTCCATCTACCCTCCATTTCCATGCCCATCACTCTTTAACCCACATAGTTCTCATTCCTTCCCATTACATGCCCGGATCATTTTACAGTAGTTGCCTCTCCTGCACCTTTGAGATTTCCACACTCTTAATCATTCCCCTAATCCTCTCATTCCTGATCTTGTTCATTCTCATGACCCCGCTCATGCATCTCAGCATCTCCATCTCTGCCTTTCTTTTCTGAGACTTCTTTATGGGCCATGTATCTAAACCGTAAGATATTGCAGGTCTTATCACCGTTTTATATACTGCTACGTCCCTGTCCCACACTGCCACAGGCGCTGACAGCAGTAGTACGAGTGGCATTCAAAAAGTTTTGGTACCAGGTCAGGACGGCACCGTGTGGTTTTTAGCTATTCCCTAAGTTGTCAGAAAAAGTTGCTGGGATCCATTTTCGAAACGAACAGGACCTTGCCAGGAGGATAAATTCAGAACTGAAGAGTATACCTGTTTCTGAGTACTCGGATTGCTTTGTTAAGTGGATGGCATGGCTCCAGAAGTGTGTAAACCTTAGAGGAGAGTATGTTGAAGGAGTGTGAACTTCAATAAATGTGTATCTCTATTAATTTTGCTATTATTACCCTGTTGCCAAAACTTTTTGAACGCCCTTCGTACAGTACAGGAAGGATGTTGCCCAGTCAGTTATTCTTCCTATGGTCAGCCTTTAGGTGTACAGTACACAGGATCAGCTCAGGCGTCGTAAATAAACACTGACTTCTTAAGTTCACTGTCTTTATTTTCCAAATAATTACATGTAATGCTTTCCAACTTCACTTCACTGTTTTCACAAGCACTGGAGTTATACAAACTTTGTTAACGGCAATTACACTTAATGCTTGACAACAGCACTTCACTATTTTCATAAGTACTGCACTGACACTGAACTACACTCAAACTGAACTGAAAACCAATTGAACTCGCTCTAGTCTCCTCCCCATCCTTATATAAGCTTACATTGTTCTAGAATTATCTATATTTTTCCACAGTTCTGGTGTATTCCAGAGAAAGAGCACAGTTACCAACTTGGAGGCAACCAAAACATGCAACAGTTTTCTTACATTACATAACACTATAACTTATTTACCATACAAACTTAATTTCAATTACATAATTTAACAATCACATACCGGGAAATAAAACATTATAAAGAAAATGAGCACAAAAATTAATGTACAACTTACAAAATAACTACGCTCAGAAACAGCAGGCAAACTGGCAACTCTGACTCATACCAGTACCAGAACTACCGTATGGGAAACGCCGAGAAGCTTCTCGAGCACCTAATTGGCAAATCCTGCTACTTAACACTACTCCCTCCCTAGTTATTGTCGTCCCGACAAAACTACACAATATATACAAACATAAACCTTAATCCAATGAAACATTTAACTACACACAGAATAATCCTTCAACTTATCAGGTCTTCTCCTATTCTGCGTCTGATGGTGTCTTTGCTCCTCCTTCAGCTCCTTGGTCCTCCTGAACATCCTCGGCTGCGGGACAGCACGATTCCTTGAAAACGTCCCAGCTGTACTGTCGTAGCCCATGGTACTGCCACAGACGATTCACATGTACCACCTTTGGGTGAGAATTCCTGCCTCCCCGAATCCGATACATTACTCTGCTAGGCGGTCCAGCACAGTGTAAGGCCCATCCCACGGGCTCTGCAGCTTCGATGACAGCCCTTTGTTTTGCTGAGGATTGTATAACCAAACATGGTCACCATCCTTGAAGCTCTCCTCACTTGCTTTGGCATCATACGTGCACTTCATCACCTCTCCTGAAAACCTGAGGGCTCCTTCCACTTGATGTACCTCAGCCAGCCTTTCCTGACAGTGCTTCTCATAGCCAATGGTGTCTGTAGGCAGCTCTTCACCAGGTGGTCTTCCATTTAAAACGTCAATGGGTAAGTGTAACTCGTGATCCAACATAAATTTTGAAGGTGTGTAGCCGGTAGACTCATGGGATGCAAACTGATATGCCATCAACAACACAGGTAATTTCTGGTCCCATTCTGCTTGTCCCTCTGTGTAGTACTTGTCCAGTTCTTATCCCAGGTTCCAGTTGAATTTCTCCACCATCCCATCTGACAGTGGCCTGAATGGGGTCATCCTGGTCTTCTTGATCCCCAGAAACTTGCAGCACTCACGGAACACTGCAGACTCGAAGTTTCTACTCTGGTCTGAATGTAGCTCTTGTGGCATCCCAAAACGACAGAAAAACTGATCAACCAACACCTGAGCAACAGTTGCAGCCTCTTGATCAGGGATAGCATAGGCTTCTGGCCCCTTTGTGAAATAGTCCATGGTGACAATACAGTATATACCAGTTTCCTCTTTCAGTGAGTGGCAAAGGTCCAACAATGTCCACTGCAACTCTTTCAATCGGTGCACCCACTTGGTACAGCTGGGGAGGGCTCAACCACATTTCTTGGGTCCCTTCTTGGCACCACACACATCACAGGCCTGACACCATTCTTCAACATCCTACTGCATGCCAGTGCAGTGGAATCTCTGTCGCAGTGGACTTAGAGTTTTCTTCACTCCCAAGTGCGCACTAGTGATCTGGTTATAGGTCTCATCCAAGATCTCGGACCTCATATTCTTTGGAACCACCAGTTGCCAATAGTTGCTGAGACCATCAGGTGTCTCCCACTGATGCTCCAGTAGTCAACTGGTCAAACGAAGAACATCCCAGTGACTCCAGTAGCTCTTGGTTGCATGGCTTACCCTGGAATCTTCTTCCCAAAATGGGTGCATTGTACTCTGCTGCAGCCATTCTAGCACTGGCTGTAAATCTGCATCCTCCATCTGCAACCTCTCCTCTACTGACATCTGGTCCAGAAAATCCACTGCAGCACCCTTGTGGCTAGTAGCAAGCTGCACTGCCCTCTCATACTTCTGCTACTCTAGCTTGGCATCTACTTCCTCCTTAAGTTGTTGCTGTTCATCCTTCATTTCCCCCATGAAAGCATCTAGCTGTCCTTGCATCCTTGGTTGTAATTCCGTCTGTTGCTCCTCTGATGCCTCTTGAAGTTGCTTATATTGTTCTTTTTGTTCTTCACATTGTACCTCTAGTTCACTATTTGCCTTCAATAGTACACAGCGTTCCCCTACTAGTTCTTTGAGTTCTTTCTGTCCTTCATTTAGTTCCTGTAATAGCTTGATGATTGCCGCCAATGATACCTCGTCCTCCCGCCCAGCTTGGAATCTTGTCTGCACACCTCCTGCTTCCGTGTAGAAGGCTAAACTCACTGCAGCACTTAAATTATCCACACTCCTGATACCAGCGTTACATCCCTGTCCCACACTGCCACAGGCTCCAACAACACCTGAAGCGGTGGCATCTTCGTCGGGGGTCTACCCCCCAGAGGCTGTCGAAGCAGAAGAGGACAGCATGGGGGCCAAACCACCGATAACCCCCCTGCCCCTCACGGGGCCCAAGAACCTGGGAGTGGCTTCGGGTGCCCGGGCAAGTACCTCACCTCTCAGCACAATGCATACAACAACACCGTTTTTTTTCTGCACCGAGAAATGACTCCCTGGCGGTCATTTCTCGGCAGCTTCTAGCCGGGGACATTGACAGCAATCCAGGACCAACCAGCAAATACGTATGTCCAACATGCTCAAAACCTATCATGTCAAGCCGACAGACAAAGGGTTCATTTCAGTGGAATTCCTGCAAGAACTGGACCCATTACACCTGCACAACACTTGCATCCAGAAAACATTACACAAACACCTGGACCTGCTCCTTATGCTCCTTCCCCTCACCCACTAATCCCCCCACCACCCTACTCCTATTTCCTCCACACCTCCTTAGCCAAACCCACTGATCCTTCCTACACCATCCAATCCCCCAACCTTTCCCATTCCACCCCACCCTAATCCACCCCAATCCTTACCTCCACCACCACCTTCACCTACCCCTTCCCCTCCACCCACACCACCACCTCCCCCTCATGCTGCAGCAACCAACACATCGCACACACAATATAAACATCCTTCAGTTAAACATAGATGGCATAAACACCAAAAAGCAGGTACTTACACAATTCATCAAACAACATAAAATCAACATTGCCATCTTACAAGAAACAAAACAACACAGAACATAAAAAACACCTACATTTCATAATTTCACTACAATTCGACAAGACTGGGCCAGCGGCAGTGGTGGTGGACTCATCACCCTGGTACACAAATCCATTAACTTCTCAGATACCAGTGCACACACAAAGTCACTTCTCCCCACACATGACACCACAACGGAAATACAATCAGTTAAAATACGCACTGGTAACAAATCACATATAACAATTGCCAACACATACATTCCCCCCCCCCAGTCGTCCCCCACAGTACCACACAATTACTCTCCACAAATACACATCACTAACATACCCAACATCATCCTGGGTGGTGATTTCAACGCCAAGGCGTCGCCTTGCATGTCAACAACCCTGGCACAGACAGAGGGCTGGTACTACAATCCCAAACAGATCATCTTTTCATACTGAATAATCTCCATCAACATACCCATATCCCACACCAAGCCCTCTTCCTCCCATCATCCCCAAACATCACCTTCTGTTCCCCAAACCTCACCCCCACAACATTTTGGGGAGTGGTCAAAACCATAGGTTCTGATCACCTCCCAATCATCATTGCTACCAAAACTAGAATCACCCCAGCTGGCCACAGACACACATACAGTACACTAATTATAAGAGAGCCAACTGGGAGGCCTTCACAACTGAAACAGAACAACATTTCGAAACATTAAACAATACACCCATCACGAACATCAACACCGCTGTGCACACGTTCAATACAATTATACAAAATGCAGACAAAAGACACATCCCTAGAGGCAACAGAAATAGACACAACCCTAACTTTACACCAGAAATTAAAGGCCTCATCAGTCAACGGGGAACACTACGACACTCCCCAACACCCTATACACAAGACACCGTACAACAAACACAAGAACTCAACACTCAAATATACAATAAAGTATCAGAACAGCAAACACTAAACTGGAAAAATTATCTCCAAACACTTGACCACAAAACAAACATCAGCAAACTCTACGAAACACTAAACAGCATCACACTTTCCAACAGCAGCACTACACAATCACATACTGCCATCACAACAACAGACAGCATACCCTCAAACAAACAACAAGTAAACACTCTCATCAATCACTTTTCACATGTCAGCCATCTAAACCCCCATCTCGACGACCGACGTATCATCCGACTTAAGAGACGGTTTCCCACAGACCCAGACTATGCACCTTTCACTTACAACCAGATGAAGCACATCATCAGCAACCTTAAGCACTCATCTGCCTGTGGACCAGAAAACATAAACAACATTCAACTTAAACACCTTGGACCACAAGGCATACAAGCACTCACCAACATATCATACTACAGCTACTCACACAACACAATACCCAACATCTGGAAGCATGGCATTATTTTCACTATCCCTAAGCCCAACAAAGACCCCAGATTACCTTCCTCACACCGCCCTGTCACACTCCTCTGCACCCCCTCTAAAGTCACTGAACGACTGATACTACAACTAGGTACACTCGGTAAAAAAAGTATCGGTGCATAGAGGGTTCGATGTCTTCCGAAAATATTCACTCACGTGCTGGCTGTGTGGGAGGGTTAGTAACTTGTTATGCCTGGCTGTAGCAGGTTCGAATGTTTATTTATATTTTAGAGGGGGGATACCTCAGAGGACGTTATATGACACCTCCCAACACCTCCCAACACGTCGGACACAAATATTTCAGAGACCTTCGTACCGTGATCCAAAATGTTTCGTCAATGTTGTGCACTGATACTTTTTATACCGAGTGTACACATCACACAGCCCTAGCCCAATCACAACATGGCTTTGAGCCACTACACTCCAGAAACACTTTTCTTGCAGACCTTACACAGAGAGTTTTTGATGGCATGAATTCAGCTTGACCACCACACAGAACACTCCTAGTCACACTAGACATTAGCAAAGCTTTTGATGCCATCCCCCGCCACAACCTCACAAACAAAATATTCAACACAAACATGCACAATAACACAAAAGATGGCTGGCAAACTATATAGCAGGCAGATGTGCACATGTAACATTTGCCAGTCAGTCTATGAACATCAGAAACTTCACAAATGGCATCCCCCAAGGATCTGTTTTGTCCCCTACACTCTTTAACCCCTACATGCAAGACATAACCACACACCACAGATACACATAGCTTCCTATGCAGATGACATAACACTCACATGTACACACCAAAATGCAAACACAGCTGCACACATCCTCCAACCTTACCTCAGCATACCACACGAATGGTTCACCACAAACAGGCTCAAAATAGCCCCAGCCAAATCTACAGTAACCCTTCTCACAAACTGGGGGTGGATACTCGAAACAACTTACAACATTGTATCTCGCCGAGTTGGTTGTAACTTGATGTAAACATTGTAAGCTCTCATTGTAAGTTCTTACAAAAATATACTCAAAGCCTGGGGGCCGCCATATTGGATTGTAATTCTCTGTTGTAACTTACATACGGTTCTTACAAGGCATACTCAAAACATTGTAGTGGCCATATTTGTTTGTATCTCGGATTGCAACTTACAGCAGGGTCGGAGGAGCTGTAATTCCCCTACGTGGAAGTTTCTGACACTGCTGCTGGCCCTCCTCAGTTTTATCAAAGCAATTCACGGGATTTTATTGGTAAGTTAATGTGTTTATGCACTTCCAAGCGACATTTTATAGCAGCAAGTGTTAGAGAGAGACGTCAAAATTGCACTTAGTGTTAATATTGAGGAAAAACAACCATAGTGAGATGTGGGGACCCACAGCATGTAGTCTTGGAGTGTTAATGATAATGAAAGAGAAGAAATAGTGTATGATATCGAAAGAGAAAAAATGATAAGAGGTGAAATACAAGAAAGAAAAGAGAATTAACCAAACCTAACCTACCCTAACCTAATCTAACGACCTTTCCTTTGGTGAAGACGAAAGAAAGTACTTGCTGGGCTTAAACTATAATCCAGTAAGGGATCCAAAATAAATTTTAAAAGAAAAACTAAAAAACAAAAAATGTCATTAAAATTTTGTTTTCATTAACCAAACCTTAAGTAACGATCCAATCCCACAATACATGATCAAAATTAAAGCTCTAAATAAAACCGTAAGTGAAAACACAAAAAAATTGCAATTGAAAAAACAAACAATACCCAAACCTTTAGTAACCTAGCCTAACCAAAGGTAACGGACACTGACCGGTGAAAGGACTCTATAGTATGGGCAAAACGATGTGTGCTGGATACCGTTTAGGTTGAGAGTGCATCTACATAGGCAGATGTGGGAAATATTTCCTCCCCTAAAGGTGCTATCTTTTTTCTCAGGAGAGAGAGGTGATTCAAAGGCACTGAGAGTGATACTACAGAGAAGATGGAGCTTGTGGCCGCCTATGAACATGATCGGCAATTACGTCGAGAGAGGAGGTTCAGAGACCCATTGGATCTATTGCATTTGAGTGATGAATATTTGATCAGGTATTACAGGTTTCCCCGTGAGGAAATTCTGCGTATGTGTCAAGAACTAGAACCACAACTTGAACGCATGACGAGAAGATCACACGCCACCCCAACACACACCTAATTATTAGTGGCTCTTCGCTTCTATGCAAGTGGAAGCTTTCAAAGTGTGATTGGGGATGCAACCGGCCTTACCCAAGCAAGTGTTAGTAGAATAATAAAGCAGGTGACTAATATTCTCTATGAAAAAGGGAGAAGAGAAATAAAGATGCCCCGAAGTGTTGCTGATTTAACAAGAACAGTGCAGGGATTTTATGAAAAGAGTGGCTTTCCCCGTGTCTGTGGTGCTATTGATGGCACACATATACCAATCAAAAAATCAGTCCATAATGAGTATGTTTATGTAAACAGGAAGAACTTCCACTCTCTAAATGTTCAAGCTGTGTGCAACAGTGACAATCTAATAACTAGTTTTTGTGCTAGGTATCCTGGAAGCACTCATGATGCCTTCATTTGGAGCCAGTGTCCTCTTAGAGATCGGTTTGAGGCAGGGGAGTTCAGAGGAAACGTATTATTAGGTAAGTTTGATTTGTCCTTATTTGCTTCTAGAAAGGAGAGAATTGATTGATGAAAAAAAAGGATCTCATTAAATGTCATTCCAAATTACTTTCCTTCTGTCATATATCGGTAAGGTTATTTGAGGGTTAGGATAATGTCATAATTTTAAAGGATAATTTTTTACTAAGTTTATATAGTTTAAATATGATGCGTCTTTGAAGAGGGAATCTTTTATGTTCACAGGAAATATCATCCAAAGACTGTTAACTTTTACCTGTTCGTGGCAAAGTGTTATGGTGCCTGACTCTCACTTTGAGAGACCTTGGTTCGATTCCCAGCACCTCAGCGGTAATATGTTGGATGTTGCAATTCTCTTTCAGGTGACAGTGGATACCCTTTGGAGCCATACCTTCTCACATCATTTGCATCCCCCCAAACACCAGCAGAGGAAAGGTATAACAGAAGCCATGGCAGGACAAGATCAGTTATCGAGCATACTTTTGGAATACTGAAGACACGATTCAGGTGCCTGCATCATTCGGGATGAACATTGATGTATGCTCCACAGAAGTGTGCCAAAATTACAGTGGCATGCATGTTGCTTCATAATTACTGTGTGCAGCCGCTGCAGCGTCGAATCACAGTGGCTGAGCTGCTAGAGGATAATCATGGAGACATTCCTCACCAACATCCACCCGAGGAAAGATTGAACCATGATGGTCACAGAGTAAGGCGAGAGGTAGTTGAAATTGCTTTCATGTAGCCTGCTAGAGAGGACTGTTCACATAACATGCTTCATTTTTCACTCCACCTCCGCATCAAACCTTCCTCCTACATATAAGCACTTCTTGTCTTTGTTCAATATTACTACCATGCTTTGCAACCATATTTCCACAGAATTCTTATTTCATATTTTGCTTAGATATCATAAGTCATTCTTCCTGCTGACTGACCATATTGTTTCAGCTACTGTACAGTATGCCAAAGTGTTGTCAGTATTAGGTTTTACCTTATACTGTATCTTGTTTTGATAGGAAATTGTCATGAGAGTTTCATTTTCTTATTGAAGTCTACTTGACGTAAAACAAATAATTTTTAATGATTAATTTCCTTCTGCTAAACAGTTTTGGTAGTGTTCATGAATTTCATGGCATTTAAGCACATAATTTTACGTTTACATATAAGCTTAGTTATCTGTTTTTTATCTAAGGTATGAGTGTAAATGTGTGTGTGTGTGGGTAGTGGATGATTGTGTTGCCTTGTCTTGGCTATACTCCCTCTCTGAAGGGAAAACAGCTGAGGTATATATATGTATGTATGTATGTATGTTTTTTTCTGAAATCAGTGTTATGGTTTTGGCATTAGACTATATCTCACATTGTGTACCTTGTTTTCATTGTTCATTAATGTACCAGTAGAACCAAAAAGTTCTTTCATTGTTTTCTGTGGTAGAAAAACCAAATTCATTTGGAACGACAAACCCAATATATCACATGCAATCTGACATTCATGTTGGGTCATCGTGCAGTGAACCGATGTTCTCATACGACAGACAGCATCTGACAATAGGAAGGTGCGAGGAAACCTGTGGTTGCTTTGGCAATGTACATTTTCCATCCAATTAACTGAGGCACCTCAGTGGGTTCATCACCCCTGGTTATATGATAACCACCCCATGTTTTAGCTGTAGGCTAGTTGATTACCTATTGAAGCTAATACCAGTAAAACTGGTAACCACGAATGTGAACAATATCCTCTGATTTTTGTATCCCTTTTAAGAATATCAAATTTTGGTAACTACCTGCATTAACTAGAAGACTACATGCATTAACAACAAGTTACATAAAAAAAACTGGATAGTCAATTGACTGAAAAGGAACATAAAATACATTCCTTTAAGGTATGAACCACTTTACTTACAGAAATACAATTTTATCAAAATTAATGACAGGATAGGAAAATACATGTAGAGTAAAAAAATAATCACCTCTCCACTCCCCCATCCTCTCCACATGTCCAAACCACCTTAAAGTATTCCTCTTCACCTTTTCAGTAACATCTACATTAACATCACAACACTCTTTCACCTCCTCATCTGTCAATCGGTTTTCCATGTAAATCCACATGCTCCTCTCAGATAACTCATTTCCACAGCTATCACCCTAGACGTGCATCCCTCTTGCATAGTCCACACTTTACTTCTATACATTAGGGTGGGTAGCAAACACTTTACTTCTATACATTAAGGTGGGTAGCACAATACATTCATGGAGTGACCATAACACTTCCATAATTAATTTCATATCCTTTATCACAGCTTTCACTGATCCAGCAACCTTCCTTCCCTGCTGCAATCTTTCACATACTTCATCTTCCAAAATACCATCCTATGGCCTTGGCAACCAGCGTCAGTTTTGGAGCATGGTATCGAAGTTTTGCAGAAGCACTGATCATGTAGACAACAACCGTCTCAGTTTTTCTGTTTACACGATCATTGCTTCAGCAAAACTTCGATACCATGTTCCAACACTGACACTGAAAAATGATTGTGTTGCCAAGCCCAACCTCATCACACAAAGGACTTGAAGACAGGCCCTCACATTCTCCATGTACTCAGCATCCAGCCTCACTTTACATTCACTAGCATTATTCCTTTCCAACACCATAACGTTCAGCTTAGGATTTTGTTTGTTGCACTCTCTCCTAAAGTCACTCACCAAGCCAAACAGCTAGCACCTTCACTTTACACTAAAGTATCATCTGCAAACAACATTATTATTCAGACTTATAGTCTACGTATGAGCATTGTTGGCTATTATATCACAGTCTACAGGTAGGTAGGTAATACTGACCATTACACATCCCAGTATCGTAAGATGGGTGTTCTGAAATTAATAGGGCAACTTACAAATAATTACATACCATACTCAGCCAGTCCCAGGATAAATGCCTAGTGTTTTATATTCTAACAGAGAAGGAGAGATTAACATTCAATAAGTCTTTGGCCAGAAATGGTTAATTTCCTTTTAAATTATTTTTTTGTTCATCTAATAAGTAAATTATTTACCTTTCATTTATTGCATGCATTATTGCAGATATACTCTGCACTGAGGATGCAAGAGGTTGCGTTGATCTTGGGACAGACTGCAATGAAGTAGTTGGTTCACGAAGAACTTGAACACCATCTGGTATACTCTGCAGAGTATTATCAATGGTTTCCAAGTTTCTCGATAAATCCTCTACTGCTGATTTTAGTTCCCGCTGAACTTCAATCATGGAGGGAACCAAGTTGCCTTCTGCTGATCCGCGGCTGGCTGATCTTGAAGGCCGTGGTGTTTGTTTTGCTGTTGTGGCAAATTCCGCTGGGACCATGCCACAATATTGATGTTCACTGTGACTGAGTGTTGGAATATCTAAAGTGTCTCGTGAATCTTCCTCCATCCTGAAGTCAGTCACTTCGACAGTATATTAATCTTCGGGCACAACTTCAGACACTGGCACCGCGCTCGCATGAGCAACAGGAACTGAAACAGGGAAACAAAATTTAAAAATTGTCATTATTTTTATATTGGATGATATCATAAAACCGCAATAATAGAATACTACTGCAACAGGATGAGTAGAGACAACACAACACAGATCTGCCCACAGCAGCTTGGATTTGTGCCGGGTTAAATAACACATGAAACGTGCCTTGACTGAGGGGGGGGGAGAGGCAATTAAAACATACACATAGTGGAGCAATGCATGGCACATAGCACTGTAAACAAAAGCCACAACGAGAAAGCATAAGAAAAATGCAAGACATTCCCTCTATGGCAACTGTGTACCTGTGGTTGGCAGACCCATACTGTGCTGTGGTTAAGCAACAATAACAACACAACCTCAAAACTCACACTAACCCTTGATTAGCTCTGGCTACTGACACAAGTTAATGCTTTGACAATCAAATAAGTGAAAAATTCCTGGCAGCAATGAATTTCAAAAATCTTTTGAGAGGGAATGGGAATCAATGGCGCTCAAAGATTGTAATAATGATCTACTGGAATAATACAAGTGAATATATAATCCAGCTACTACATTTTTCCTTGACTGTGTTACAGTGCATCCATTTCAGAGCATAAAGGTTTTGACTTAATGATCAATTCTCACCATATTAACTGAAAATTTTTCTTGTTGGTAAACAGTAATAACAAGACACTGTGACTTGATATAATGTGCCTACTTGTACACCATCTTTTATCTGTTTACGTACAACTGTGGCCAACATTGTTTACTTTTCTGTACAGATATATTAATTACAAGCTGGGAGTATACACTGTATACCAAAAACATTGATGACGTAAAAGCATTATGTACTTACCTTCTTCACGTGCAGGGTCATCATCAAGGCTGTCCCTGACATTAGGCAGCCCTTCGAGATCTTCAACAGTTATCAGGGCTAACATTGCCTCCTCAATCTCGGTTAGCCTTGGTACATCACTAGTACCTCCTCCTGAAAATAAAAAAAAAGTTTTAAATATAAAAAGTAAATGACCCTATTAATGTTAGTGCTACATCAATAGCATACAGTATTTTTAGGGAAGAACTCATGAATTACCTCATTTTTTTTACTTGGTCAATGTTTCTCATTCTTTCTTTCCTTATATACAGTATATATATATGCACTGATTTTGGCACCATGGCTTAATAAAGAGTTAGGGATGCTCTTAGGTTTGGATAATTGTATATTTGATGAAAGAATTTTTTTTCTGGTATTTCTGACATAATTAGATTGATTTTGAGCCTCAGTTATATAACAAAAAATTTTTCTTGTTCCCCTACCCAAAAGCCTAACAATGTCCACCAATTGAATTGTTGAAAGTAGTTTGGTTCCCAAATTAATTCAAAGTATCATAAAAAAAAAAATGCAAACAAGGAAACCCTTCTGCAAGTTTACCACAAAGGCAAGGATATCACTGGCTGACTATTTGGTAAAGTTGCCATAACTTAGGTAAATTACAGCTTATATGTCAGTGTCATTATGGCTTCATAGGTAAGCAATGTTAGAGGATCCGGTTTCTTTGTTTTGTGGGAATTTACCACACTTAAACTCTGAGGTACAGTACTATCAATTTTTTTAGTTTGTTATGGTCTTATATGTTTTACTTAGCTCCTTCTTTATCGCTGCTGCCTTCTTTTTTACTTGAGTTTTGAAGTCAGTAAATTTTCTTCTGACTTCGCTGCTGTCTCTCCTGACTCTACTAATGGCGTTGACTTGTAGTGCCACAGCCTCCCAAGCAAGGTTTTTGGCTTTTGTTGGAACAGTAGGTGAGAAGCTACCCAAAATCACGTCCTTCCTCTTCTCCACCTCTCATATTAACACCATCACTTCATCATCGATGAAATTGGGTCTCCTTTTCTTTGCAGCTGGCTCTGTTGCTGTTCCGGTAGGCTCAATCTTCCTTCTTGTCCTGTTAGCGGGTATAATCTGCTGCGTCACTGGCTGGGGTGCCCACTTGGCCTTATCTGTGAGTGCTGACGTGTCGTTTGTTTTGGTCGCAACAGCTGGCTGCCCTATGATTGGCTATAAGCCTATAACATTGGCAACCCTTCTTTAAAGCCAGTAAGGAACTGCATTGTGATTGGCTACAAGAGTCCCGCCAACAATCAACTTTACGTGAAAGACTTACAAGCGGGAGGAGATACTTGCACGTAAATATGTTTCGAGTATGGCCTGTAACTGGGATTGTAGACACATTGTAAGCTACTTGAACGTAAGTCAGTTACATGACCCGTCGCTCACGTAACTTAGGTGAGCTTCGAGTATCCGGGTCCTGGACAGCAGAACACAGTCACATTCCACACCTCACCATAAACAACACTCCTCTACCATGCACCCCCCCAAAAAAAAAATCCTTGGTGTAACATACAATACATCAGTGTCATTTAAACAACACATCACAAACATTAAACGTAAAATAACACCAAGACTCAATGCCTTGAGGTCATTTGCCCACACAACATTTAGACACAACAAACAAACCACCACCACAGTATACAGACAATACATACGTTCAGTGATGAATTATGCAAGCCTTGCTTGGACTCCTAATCTCACTAAAACACACAACAACACATTACATAGCATACAGAACAAGGCCCTAAAAATAATCACAGGCTGCACAGCTACTACACCCACAGACCACCTACATCAAGAAACCAAAGACCTCAAAGTCAAGGATCACCTAGACATGAGAGGCACCCAAATTCTGCTGCAGCCTCCACAAACCCACAACATCCACTGCACTACATGGCAACACATCCACCCACACCAAGGAACATCAAAACAACACTCAGCACACGATATCGTACACAAATATTGTCATCTCTCCACCCTCGCCCGCCTAAGACCAGCTTCCAGAAGCATATCCATACTCAAATCACTTGCTGCTTTTTTACTTAAAGACAACACACAGCTGCATGCACGGCCTCCTGATATCCACCCCTCCGAATCCTATCTCCCTCGTGAGGACAGGGTCCACCTGGCCAGGCTGAGATGTGGGCATCATCCAGCCCTCTTAAGTTACCAGAAGAGGCTGGATGACTCCGTCATTGATGCATGTCCAGAATGCAATGCAGCACCCCATACTATTAAGCATATTATGGAAGACTGCATTGCACACAATCACCTACGCCAACAACACAACATACACTCCTGGAGATCTCTGTGGGAAAGGCCGGTTTCGGCCATGGCCTTCCTTAGGGACTCGGGGCTGTTCGGCCAGACTGCCTAGGGAACAACAACTACTACTACTACTACAATAGCGGTAGTACAGTATAGGAAGGACATTGCCCAGTGAGTTGTTCTTCCTATGGTCAGCCTTTAGGTGTACAGTATACAAGATCAGCCGAGGCGTTGTAAATAAACACTGGATTCTTAAGTTCACTGTCTTTATTTTCTAAATAATTACACTTAATGCTTTCCAACTTCACTGTTTTCACAAGCACTGGAGTGATACAGACTTTACTAACTGCAATTACACTTAATGCTTGAAAACAACACTTCACTATTTTCACAAGTACTGCACTGACACTGTCTCGGCATCTGCATCTTTGCCACCTCCAGCTTTCTTTCCTGAGACTTCTTTATCGGCCAAGTACCCAAACCGTACAGAATTGCAGGTCTAACCGTTTTATATACTTTCCCTTTCACTTTTGCACTGATCTTTCTATCACATAACACTCCTGACGTATCCTTCCAGTTTCTCCATCCTGCCTGCATCCTATGGTTAATTTCTGCATCATGTCCACCATCAGCTGTTATAATCGAGCCCAAATACTTGAGTGTCCCAACTCTTTTCAACTTTTCTCCCAGCAAACTCACATCTCCCTGTTTTTCTTCTCCATCAAAGGTTAGGTATTCCGCCATTCTCCTATAAATTTTAAGTCCTCTATTCCCATTTTTTTTTTTTCCACTCCTCAAACTTTCTGTCTACTCCCTCTTTGGTGGTGTCTATCAGCACAATATCATCTGCAAACAAAATAACCCATGGAAACTGTATAATAATAATAACAAAGCATTTTATACCTGACCTCGATCTTTTTCATGTGGGGCGTATACTATTATATTTTCTCAATCAAGTGAATTAAATATGCAGTTATAACAATTCTGACTTGCATGGTGGGATGAAGTAGTGTTCTGCCAGTGCACTTTAAGGCTTGTAAACGTATCGCAGTAATTGCGTTACAAAGTTAGCCGGTTGTAAAGGGCAAGTTTAATTTTTCCAAGATTTTTCCCGTGTTACCAGGATCCCAGCTGTCTAAGTTTTTGAATGCTGTATCTCAGTAAAAGCTCAGCTCTGAGCATACAGATTTACACAAGCAATATGCCTGTGTAAAAAACCTTCCCAACTGACTTCCAAATCTCTTGTCTTCCCTGCATCCCTACACACACCACATCTTGTTGATGTCATGTATCATCAACAAAGCCACCACGGATCTTGCCATTATAGGCTCATAATGGTCCTATGGTAAAAGTCAAAGCTATTAATTTACGCAGTGAAAGGTTTCCGAATCCCTCCCTCACCTTACTATACATCACAGCGTGTGGTAGCCTAATCTCAGTTGAAGCCTTCTTTAGTCGTTTTCTGTATAAACATAATGGCCATTTATGACTGTAAAGCTTTATTATTTTTAAGATTGCAGTCGTCTCCCCCAGTCCTCATTATAATAGCTTGCTTACGCATCTCTGTAGCCAGACCAACATAACCAGGCCACCGTTCCCTATGGAACCTTGCAAATGCAATACGGCGGTGACAACAGTCTAAACCACTAAGTTTTATACTTTCTGAGCTTTATTATTCCACTAAAGAAGAAAATTTTTAACGTGGTAAAGAATAATAATAAAGAAAAAAAAAATGGTGAAGAAAAGAGGAAGTGAGGGAGATGCAAAATAAGGAAGTGAGGAGAAAGCAGGAAGAGCTGAAGAAAAATAGTCAGATAATACCCGATCAGTCTTCGCAAGGGTCAGTCATGCAAGTTGTCTAACGATGATTTTGGTGAAGCAAGAAGAGAACAAATGAGAAGGTACAAAGAGGACGTATAAAGAGATGGGACGTTCCTACGACTCCACAGAATATCCTGATAAAATGGGAGAAAACGGGAAAGCAATAAAAAAGGAAGACAAGAAAGGAAAAGAAGGATAAAGAGTAGGAAAATCAAGCAGATGTTTGAATGCTACAAGCTTTGTAGAAGAAGGAGAGGAAGAAGAAGAAAATTTAGTAAGGGAGAGGAAAAGGAGAAGAAATTTGGAATGAAGTAAGAAAAAGAAGAAGTTGCTGGTAGAGACGGCCTACTTGATGGAAGAAAAAAAAAAAGAGGATTGGAAAGAAATCTTGGAAGAAGATTCAGAGAAATAGTAAGAAAAAATGACTAGTGGTAGAGAGGTGACCAGACTCTGGTCTACCATAAATGTGTTAGGTCTGTAAGGGTACCATGACGCATTCCTGTCAAGGCACCTAAAATATAACGCACTACATAATAGCTAGTGGCATACATGCTGTTAATATGTAATAAGGAGGTTTGAGGAAAGTTGTGCCTAAATTCAAGAGAGCTGGAGGAAACAGCAGTGGGATATTCCAGCTAGGGAATGTCACACAGCACATCTGATGTCATGGAAAACGCACACCACACACCTGATGGAAGAACACCACACGCACACACATACCCTCATACATGACCCAACCAGTCATCTTCAGGGGAAATTTGAGAGACTGATCAGAAGTGGTTGGGACGCGATAGGAAACACGAGAGGCGCGGTGGAAAAGGCAGGAGTAGAGGGCATGGCATTAGCTAACATAAACCGCCCTCACCTTAGTACTGCTTGTCAAGATAACTCCCTCGAGAATAAAACTGCAGTCAAACCTCAAACTCATCTTTATCTTTCTCCAACCATCCACAACAAGACCAACTTGAAAACTGTCTCCTCTTACAACCCTATAATCTAACAATTTCGGAAATGCCTCAGTTACGGCTATGAGACTTCCGGTGGCAGCGGTGGGATTAGCACAGTTATAACATAGAGTAGGACTATCTCCCGAATGTGACCCTGTATAGAGTCAACAATTATGCAGGGGTAAAGAAGGAACAGAGTCAGCTTACCCCTGCTTTACTGCAAGTCATCTCTACCTCATTCATAAAATCTAATAAACACATTGCTGAAGTATAAGCAACTGTTTTGGCTATCTTTAGTACCCTATCAAGTAATTTCCACAATGCAGATATATAACCAAGGATGGCAACGATATGCATTGATGATATCTTCCCATCAGCGATTACCCAATTTGAGTTTTCTATACTGGCTAACAACATTCTCTTAATTTCGACACATCTGCCATTATTTCACCCAAGACAGGGGGTGTGGCATGTTGTCTCATAAGATCCACGATCTTATGTAATTCTAGAGTTATACCAGGTAATAAAATTATACCTCCAGAAAATTTCTTTAGGAATTCTGTTTTAAACTAATCATATTTCTGAGCTCGTAAGAGCTTATCGGATCTAAGCAAATTGGCAGCTGGGCACCTTTCTTAGTTAATTCTTGATGAAAACACAGCCATCTTTTCATTCACATATGTTATATGCCTTTTAACAAAAAGTTGTTCACACTCATTTAAAAGTGATATTACATCTATGTGATCTTCGTCTGTGTCCGAGATTTTTGTCTTCATGGTACACAAATACTTGATGTGGGAAAGTTTAAGCTGTGTTGTTAGGTCTGATCGCCATTGTGTGTGTTTGTTTGGCCAAATTCACTGAAGTGCTTTATCGTTATGAGAAGGAATTGCTGCATATGTATTTCTGGACCTATGTACCCTACTAAGTTTTCATAAGTATGTTGGACGAATCTATAAACTTTGCTTTCTCCAGCACGTCAGAGAATACTGTCCAGAAAACGTCATTATCCTCCACCCCTCTCACAGGTGATGTATTTGTTTCTTGATCTCGTGTTCGTAGGGAACTATGTGTGTTAGGTTTTCCTTTCATTCTTTACTAACTGTAAATCGTCATTGGTATTTCAAATGTTGTCTCCTATGGTACTAAGGCTGATGTTTTTTTGAACATCCTGTAATAACACTCATCACTAATTAAGAAGCACATGTTGCTAAGGAATGATGCCTAGTTGTAATCGTGAAACACTTGTTTTATGTATAAATGCTCTCTCTCTCTCTCTCTCTCTCTCTCTATCTCTCTCTCTCTCTGTATTTTGTTACTTCTCCACCCTGCACTGCCACAGGCTCCAACAGCAGTAGTTCAGTAGAGGAAGGACGTTGCCTTGTGAGTTGTTCTTCCTAGAGGCAGCCTTACGGTGTATGCTACAGCAAACAAGATCAGCTCAGGTGTGGTGAATAAACACGGGCTTCTGAAGTTCATTGCCTTTATTTTCCAGATAATTACATGTAATGCTTGCCAACTTCACCTCACTATTTTCACAAGCACCGAAGATACACAAACTGCAATAACACTTCATTGTTAGCCAGCAACACTTCACAATTTTTAAAAGTACCAAAAATAAACTGCACTGACACTGAACTACACACAAACTGACTGAAAACTGCTCTAATCTCTTCCCCATCCTTATATCTTCTTCTTCTTCTTTTCCTTTCGGCTGTCCCCTTAAGGGTCGCCACAGCAGATCACCTGTCTCCATCTTACTCTGTCTTCTGCATCTTCTTCTCTTACACCTACCACCCGCATGTCCTCCTTCACTACGTCCATAAACCTTCTCTTTAGCCTTCCTCTCTTTCTCCTGCCTGGTAACTCCAATTCCAGCATCCTCCCCCCCCCCCGCTACATACTCCTCATCCCTCCTCCGCACATGTCCAAACCATCTCAGTCTCGTCTTTCTAGCTTTGTCCCCAAACTGACTTACGTGTGCTGTCCCTCTATGTTCATTTCTAATTTTGTCCAACCTCGTCACTCCTAATGAAAAACGCAACATCTTCAATTCTGCTACCTCCAACAGTGCCTCCTGTCTTTTTGTCAGTGATACTGTCTCCATTCCGTACAACATGGCTGGCCTCACTAGTCTTATAAACTTTCCCTTTCATTTCTGCAGAGACCCTTCTGTCACAGATCACTCCTGTCATCTTTCTCCACCCACTCCATCCTGCCTGCACTCTCTTTTTTACCTCTCTACCACACTCTCCGTTACTTTGTACAGTTGACCCCAAGTATTTGAATTCATTTACCTTTGCCACCTTAACACCTTGCAGCCTCACGGTTCCCGTCATCTCTCTCATTTACACACATGTACTGAGTCGCTTCTGCATCCATTCATTCCCCTTCTCTCCAGTGCATATCTCCATCTCTCAAGCTCTGTCTCAGCTTCCTCCAGGCTCTCACTACATATCACAATGTCGTCCGCAAACATCATTGTCCATGGAGGCTCCTGTCTAACCTCATCTGTCAATCTGTCCATCACCATTGCAAACAAGAAGGGGCTCAAAGTCGATCCTTGATGCAATCCCACCTCCACCTTGAAACCCTCAGTCATTCCTACTGCACATCTCACTGCTGTTACACTAACGTCGTACATGTCCTTCACCACCCTTATGTACTTCTCTGCCACTCCTGACTTTCTCATACAGTACCACAGCTCCTCTATCGGTACCCTATCATAAACCTTCTCCAAGTCTATAAACACACAATGCAACTCTTTCTGGCCTTCTCTGTACTTCTCCATCACCATTCTCAAAGCAAATATGGCGTCTATAGTACTTCTCCCTGGCATGAAACGAAATTGCTCCTTACAGATCCTCACTTCTCTTCTCAGCCTAGCTTCCACCACTCTTTCCCATATCTTCATTGCATGGCTGATCAGCTTTGTACCTCAGTAGTTGCTGCAGCACTGCACATCACCCTTGTTCTTGAAAATCGGAACTAGAATACTTTTTCTCCACTCCTCCGGCATCCTCTCACCCTCCAGGATTTTGCTAACCAATCTGGTGAACCACGTCACAGCCATCTCTCCTAAGTTCCTCCAGGCTTCCACTGGTATACCATCTGGGCCCACTTCCCCATCCTTATATAAGCTTCCTATATTCTAGAGTGTTCTTCATTCTAGGGGAAGCAACAGTTGCCAAATCGGAGATAACCAAAACATGCCCAAATTTTCTTATACTGCATAACACTTTAAATTGTTTAGCATACATACTTAAATTACATTATGTAACGGGCAATCACATAAATAAAAATTACTGAGGAGAAGAGAACAAAAAATAATGCATAACTTACAAAATAACTGTGCTCACAAACAGCAGCCTAACTGGCAACTCTGACTCGTAACGGAACTACAGTACGAGAAACATCAGGAAACAATGAGAAACTTCTGGACTACCTAACTAGAAAATCTTGCTTCTCAACACTAACCTCTCCCTAGTTCTTTGTCAACCCAACGAAACTACACAATGTATAGAAACATAATTAATACTAATGAAAATGTAATTGTACACAAAATAATCGTTCAACTAATTAGATCTTCTCCTATGCCATTTCCAACGACATCCCTGCTCCTTCACACAGTTCACTCCTCCTGGAATGTCTTGGTTCTTTTCCTGATGTCCTTCTTCTCTTGGGAAACTGTCACCATCATCTTGTACTTCAGTTCCTTGGTCCTCCTCAACATCCTTGACTGTGGAAGAGCACTATTTCTCAGAGACATCCCAGCTGTACTGTCCTGGCCCATGGTATTGCCACAGACGATTCACGTGTACCACCTTCGGGCGAGACTTCCAGTTTCCCCAAATCCGGTACATAACATCTGACAGTAAGTCCAACACAGTGTGAGGCCAGTCCCACCGGCTATGCAACTTCAGTGACTGTACCTTCTACCGCTGAGGATTGTATAACCAAACATTGTCACCATACTTGCACTTCATCACCTCCCCTGAAAACTTAAGGGCACCTTGCACTTGATGATGTACCTCAGCCAGCCATTCCTGAAGATGTTTTGCATACCTGGAGGTGTCTGTAGGTAGCTCTTCACCAGGTGGTCTTCCCATTAACAAGTCAACTGGTAAGAGTAACTCGTGGCCCAACATAAGTTTTGCAGGAGTGTAGCCGGTAGCATGAGATGCAGACTGATATGCCATCAGCAACGCAGGTAATTTCTGGTCCCATTCTTTTGTAATTCTATGCAGTACTTGGCCAGTTCTTGTCCCAGGGTCCTGTTGAATTTCTCCACCATCCCATCTGACTGTGGCCTTAGTGGGGTCCTCCTAGTCTTCTTGATCCCCAGTAACTTACAGCACTCATGGAACACAGCATACTCGAAGTTTCTACTCTGGTCTAAATGTAGCTCTTGTGGCATCCCAAAACGACAGAAAAACTGGCCAACCAACACCTGAGCAATAGTCGCAGCCTCTTAATGAGGGATGGCATAAGCTTCTGGCCACTTTGTGAAGTAGTCCGTGGCGACACATATATAGCGGTTTCCTCTTTCAGTGAGTGGCAGAGGTCCAACAATGTCCACCATGACTTTCCATTGGTGCACCCATTTGGTACAGCTGAAGAGGAGCTCAACCACATTTCTTGGGTCCCTTCTTGGCACAACACACATCACAGGCCCGACACCACTCTTCAACATCCTGCTGCATGCCGGTCCAGCAGAACCTCTGTTGCAGCCAACTTAGAGTTTTCTTCATTCACAGGTGCCTGCTAGTGATCTGGTTATGAGACTCATCCAAGACCTCGGACCTCATCTTCTTTGGAACCACCAGTTGCCAACAGTTGCTGTGGCCATTGGGTGTCTCCCACTGATGCTCCAGCAGTCCATTGCTCAAACGAGGAAGGTCCCATTGACTCCAGTAGCTCTTGGTTTCAGTTTCAGGGCTTAATCTGGAAACCTCTTCCTAAGATGGTCACAGTGTACTCTGCTGCAGCCACTCTAGCACTAGTTGTAAATCTGAATCCTACATCTGCATCCTCTTCAGGTCTTCTTCATCTGGGCCCTGTCACTGCGGTACGGTGGCATTTCTTGCCAAATTTCCCATTCCTACTACACTGCTTGCCGTCCGTTCTTCCATCTTCTGGTTCACTATTCATTAAGGTTCTCATGCATTTCCTCAGTCATGGGGCTTCTTGGGAAAAAATGTCTGGCTGTTCCCCCCCCCCCTCACCAGCCTTCACTAATTTACCCTCATCCTTCTCATTTTGACACCCATAGCTGAAGTGTCCCACCTTACCACATGTCCAACACCCGTTTGTTGCAATCGGGGATTTCCTTGCACTGTTCTGTTCTTGCTCCTTCCATTTGTAACAATCCACCCTCTTGTGTCCCAGCTTCCCGCAGAACCGGCAACCTCCTCTGGTCTTCTCCTGTTCTCTTTTCCTATCTATCTATCTATCTATAGCCCGACGCCCTAATCCCGCAAAGGGTGGCCACAGACAAAACGCCTCCAAGTCACTCTGTCACCCACCATTTGACTCCCCTCCCCCCAACTCACCCCCCCCTCCCTCATATACCTCTCAACTCCATCCCTCCACCTCATCCTTGGTCTACCCCTCCCTCTCCCTCCCTCCACCTCACCTACATACACCCTCTTAGTCAGTCTTTCATTCTCCATTCTCTCCACATGTCTTTTCCACTTGTTGCAATCCACTTTCCGATGTCCTGACTTTTCACAGTACCAACACCTTCCTTAAAAATTTTCCACTTCACATACCTGTGCCTTTCTTGCCTTGAATCCAGCCCTATGACCTGTCGGAAAAGTGGATGTACTGGCCTTGACATAAGACTCAAACTCAACTGTAGAGCCCTGACCAGTGCTTCTTGCATGCTTCTGGATTGTGCTTGTTTCACTTGCGCTTGCAACTCTGCACTATGAAGAGCACTGATGAACTGGTCCCTCAGAAGAATAGCCAACAGGTTAGGTGCTGCTCCAGGGTACACCTTGTATGCCATACTCTCCAGGTCATGAGCAAGCTGCTGTAGGGATTCCCCTCGAACCCGTACACAGCTCTGGAATCTTGCTCTGTAAATCTCAGTCTGGTACATGGTCCCATATCTGTGCTCCAGCACTTTTATTAGGGACTGATAACTGTTCCTATCCTCCACTGACATTTGACAAAGAATCTCCATTGCAGCATCCTTGAGGCTTGTAGCAAGCTGCACTGCTTTCTGCCTATCATCCCAACCATTCTGATCTGCAAGCAGCTCAAACTTCATACAATAAGCTTCCTAAGATACGTTGCCATCAAATTCCTGAGGTTTCTTTTTAACTGGACCCCCATTATTGCCTGGAATCCATTTCACTAGTTTGGGGCCAAAAAACTGGGGCATCATAATTAAATCCAGGACTTAAAAATTCTGCATTCTGATTATTCAAATCTCCAATACTACCTTTAGATGCTTGGGATCCGTCAAGATCTACCATACACTGTCCATTCTTTTCATATGCTCCCTGAGGTAAACCTGAGGCTCAGCATTGCAGTATTTCTCTACAGCCTCAATTTTCTCACTAATTATCTTCACATGGTCGAGTACATGCGTCAACTGGCTGTTTGCATGCTGTCTGCACTCCATCACAATTCCCTCACTAATTGTCTTCAACTGGTCATCTTCATGCTGTTTGCACTCCATCATATTATTGCTTACCTCATACTTCTGCTTCCATAGCTCAGCGTATACTTCCTCCTTCAATTGTTCCTGTTCTTCCTTCATTTCCCCCACGAAAGCATCTAGCTGTCCTTGCATCCTCAGCTGTAATCCCCTCTGTTGCTCCTGTAATGCCTCTTGAAGCTCTTCATGTCATTCTTTCTGTTCTTCACTTTGTGCCCATAATTGTTCTTTGATTTCTTCATTTTGTGCCTGTAATTGTCCTTTAAGTTCTTTCTGTCCTTCATTCTGTGTCTAATTATTTTCTAAGTTCTTTCTGTCCTTCATTATGTGCCTGTAATTGTTCTTTGAGTTCTTTATTTTTGTGGATCTAGCTGTCCTAGAAGTCTTTCAATTTCTTTCCGTCCCTCATTCTGTGCCTGTAGTAGCCTCATGATTGCTACCAGGGACACTTCCTCCTCCTGCCTAGCTCGGAGCCTTGTCTGCACACCCCCTAGGTCTTTGTCGAAGATTAGACTCACTACAGCTCTTTCAAAAAAAAAAAAAAAAAAAAAAAAAATCCACTTCTGACACCACTCCTACATCTCCATCTCACACTGCCACAGGCTTCAACAGAAGTAGTTCGGTATAGGAAGGACGTTGCCAGTGAGTTCTTCCTGGAGGCAGCCTTACAGTGTACAGTAAACAAGATCAGTTCTGGTGTGGTGAATAGACTGGCTTCTGAAGTTCACTGCCTTTATTTTCCAGATAATTACACTTAATGTTTTCCAACTTCGCTTCACTACTTTCACAAGCACCGAAGATACACAAACTGCAATAACACTTCACTGTTTGCCAACAACACTTCACTATTTTCACAAGTACCGGAAAGAATGAGACAGCACTGACACTAAAGTAAATTCAAACTGAACTAAAAACTGACTGAAAACTGGTCTAGTCTCTTCCCCATCCTTATATAAGTTTCAAATATTCTTGAGTGTTCTACATTCTATGAGAAGAGACAGTTGCCATGTCGGAGATATCCAAAATATGCAAGAGTTTTCTTATACTGCCTAACACTCTAAATTATTTAGCGTATAAACTTAAATTAAATTACATAATCAAATAAGCAATCACATAAACAAAACATTACTGAGGAGAAGAGCACAAAAATTAATGCATAACTGACAAAATAACTACACTCACAAACAGCAAGCTAAAAGGCAACTCTAACTCATAATGGAACTACAGTATGAGAAACATTGGGAAACAGTGAGAAACTTCCAGACTACCTAACTAGCAAATCTCACTTATATATATATATATATATATATATATATATATATATATATATATATATATATATATATATATATATATATATATATATATATATATACCCCCTGGGGGTAGGGGGGCTTTTCAAGAATACTCCCCCAGTATCCCTGCTTGTCGTAAAAGGCGACTAAAAGGGTTGGCGGAGGGTTAGTGCCCCTCCCCGGAAAACAACTACTAAAAAAACAAACAATAAGCCTCGGACAAGGACTGACCAAACGTTGACGACCAAGGACCGGACAAAGGACATTGCGATTGGAACTTGGAATGTAAGGAGAGCAAATGATGAGGTGAAAGAGAGAGAGATTGTCCAGGTGCTTGAGGATGCGAAAGTGGATGTATGTGGAATAACGGAAACAAAATGGAGAGGAGAAAGTGTGAGAGAATGGGAGTATGGATGGGGTATATGTGCAGGAGTAGGTGAGAATGAGAGGGCAAAGGAAGGAGTATGTATAGTTGTGAGTAAAAGATGGAAGAGGAGCATAAGACAGTATGGATCAGTTGGATCAAGGATTGTGTGGGTAAAGTTGAAAGTTGGAATACAAATGTGGGCGATTGTGTGTGTGTATGCGCCAACGCAAGATCGTGCTAGAAGAGTGAGAGAAGAGTTCTGGACAAATGTAGAAGTGTGCATGGAAAAGTTTAGAAGGAATGAGAGAGTGTTTTTGATTGGTGATATGAATGGTAAAGTTGGGAATGTAAAGGTGGATGGAATAGTTGGTGAGTGGGGTGTGCCTGCTGAGATAGATGAGAATGGGAGTGTGTTAGTGGACATTTGTGCTGGGAGGGGGTTGGTGATAGCCAATACCCTCTTCAGGCATAAAATGATCCACAGGTATACATGGAGAGTGTTGAGAAGGGTGGGTGGTGAACTGAGTGAAAGGAAGGCAATGATTGATTATGTGTGTGTGGATGAAAGGATGCGAAGATGTATATTGGATGCAAGAGTTTATAGAGGTTGGGGGAGTGGACTTTCTGACCACTACTTGGTGGTGGCCAGAATTAAAGTTCAAGTAAGATGGAGGAATAGAAGAAGGGAAAGACGAGAGGAAGGAGTAGTTGCAAGGAGAGTGGAGAGGTTACAAGAGGATGAGAAAAAGGCAGAGTATAAGAGAGAAGTGGAGGAACGATTGGGCAAATATGAGTTGGAGCAGATGGGGGACGTGGAAGGTGTGTGTAGAATATTTACAGAAGAAATATGTGCAGCATGTGATGTGGTGTGTGGAAGGAAGAGAAGACGGAGGGGGGTGCAAGGAACAGCGTGGTGGACTGAAGAGGTGAAACGGGCTGTGGCACAAAAGAAGAAAGCATACAATGAATGGATGAGAAATAGGGGCGTGGAAGAAGTTGAGAGGCGGAAGAGAGAGTTATATGTAGAAAGAAAGAGAGAGGTGAAAAGATTAGTAAGAGAGAGTAAGAAGAGAGTGGATGAGGAATTTGGAAGGAATTTGAGTGTAAAGTGGAGGGACTGTAAGAAAATGTTCTGGAAAGAGGTGAAAAGAGAAAGACAGGGTGGAAGTGAAGTTAGCAGGGGAGTGAAAGATAAAAATGGTAGATTACTAGTGAAGAAGGGAGAAAAAGTGAGCAGATGGAGAGAACACTTTAAGGAATTGTTAAACGTGGAGGATGGAAGTAATGCGAGTATAAGTGGCTGGGGAATGGCTGGCAGAAGGAGGGAGGTGAGAAGACAGGAAGAAATCAGTAGGATAGAAGTTGTGGAAGCAATGAAGAAAGTTAAATCAGGGAAAGCCCCAGGAATTGATGGAGTGTGTGGTGAAATGCTGAAGCATGGGGGAGAGATAGTAGTAGAATGGATGTGGAAGATGTGCAGATTGGCCTGGGAGGAAGGTAGAGTCCCGGAGGATTGGAAGTCAGGTATAATTATTCCCTTGTACAAAGGAAAAGGGGAAAAAGAAGTGTGTGGTAATCATAGGGGCATTTGTCTTCTTAGTATAATAGGAAAAGTGTATGGTAGGATACTTATTGACAGAGTTAGAGAAAGAACAGAGAAATTAGTTGGAGAAGAACAGGGAGGCTTTAGGAAGGGAAGAGGTTGTGTAGATCAGATATTCATTCTCAGATCTTTAGTGGAAAAGTTTCTAGAGAAGGGAAAGAAGTTGTATGCGGCTTTCATGGATTTGGAGAAAGCATATGACAGGGTGGATAGACTAGGATTGTGGAAAGTGTTAAGAATATATGGAGTAGATGGGAAGTTGTTGAATGCTGTGAAGAGTATGTACGATGGTGCGAAGGCTGCAGTGCATGTGGATGGTGAACTAAGTGAACTTTTCTCTTTGAAAGTTGGGTTAAAACAGGGATGTGTCATGTCTCCATGGTTGTTCAATCTGTACATGGATGGGGTAATAAAAGAGGTACAAGGTAGAGTAGTGGATGTTGGAGTGGCCCTGGTGAGAGAGGATAGTGTTTGGAAACTCCCTGTACTGTTGTTTGCAGATGATACTGTGTTGTTGAGTGAAGCCGAAGGGGAGCTGCAAGGCTTGGTGGATGAGTTTGAGAGAGTGTGTAAGAAACGGAATCTAAAGGTGAATGTAGGGAAGAGTAAAGTGATGGTCTTTGAGAGAGGTGAAGTCAGTGAATGTACAGCGAGGTTGGATGGTGAGGAATTGGAAAATGTGAGTACGTTTAAGTACTTGGGTAGTGTGATGAGTAAGGATGGAGGTTTGGAGGGTGAAGTGCTTGAAAGGGTACAGCAGGGTAGAAAGGTTGCTGGTTCTTTGAAAGCAGTGATAAGAAACAGGGAAGTGAGCATGGAAGTGAAAAAGTTACTTCATGACAGTATTGTGATACCAACTCTAACGTACGGAAGTGAAGCTTGGACGTTGTTGGAAGGACACAAGTCAAGAGTGAGAGCCGTGGAAATGAGTTATTTAAGAGGAGCCTGTGGAGTCACATGGAGAGACAGGCTGACGAATGAGGATATAAAGAAGCGTTGTGGTGTTGATGTGGATGTGATAGGAAGTGTTATGAGGAACACACTGAGGTGGTTTGGCCATGTGGAGAGGATGGAGGGTGAAAGACTGACGAAGAGAGTGTATGTGAGTGAGGTGGAGGGGGAAAGAGGGAGGGGGAGGCCGGGGATGAGATGGAGAGATGGGGTGGAGAGGTATATGACAGAGGGGGGTGTGAGTTGGGCGCAGGGGAGTGACCTGGCGGGGGACAGGGCGACTTGGAGGCGATTTGTTTGTGGCCACCCCAAACGGGATTGAGGCGTCTGGCAATAGATAGATAGATAGATATATATATATCTATACTGTATATATATATATATATATATATATATATATATATATATATATATATATATATATATATATATAAATATTAAATAACAGAACGGAGGAAGGAAAAACAAATGGGGAAAAAGAAAATAATCCATACACCAGATTACTGGTGTCCTCTATTCATAAAATATCTGTAACAGTTAGACTTGAACATTTGTGGGTTGAAATTTGGAGGAAAACAACTCTGGGGAAGCGAGTTCCAGAGAGATGCAGTTCGGGGAATGAAAGAATTCTGATAGGCAGAAGGTCTGCAATATGGTTGAGTGACATTCCAGTCATGAGCGCTACCAGATGCCCGCGTAGCACGAGGGAAGGCATGGAGAGGTGGCACCATGGACGCAACTTCGTCTGAGCATTTGCCAAAAAAATATCCGTAAAATAATGCAAGGGAGGCAACATTCCTTCTTACTTGCAGGGGAGGTAGTTTATATGTAATGGCAGGGTTGTTAATGATTCTAACAGCTTTATTCTGAATTTTGTCTAGTTGTCTTAATGCAACCTCTCCACAACCATTCCACAAGGGTGAGCAATATTCAAGCTGAGAGTGCACATGACTCTTATAAATTATAGCTAACTGCTCATCGACGAAGAAGTTACAGACTCTGTACAATAATCCAAGTTTCTTTGAGGCGGTTTTAGCAAGTGATCTGACATGAGAGGTCCAGCTGAGGGCACTGTTAAGTGAGACACCAAGAATTTCAATACTTTTGGAGATGGGAATATTAGTAGCACTGACGGTAATGTACGAATCTGGCAATATCTGTCTATTAGTGAACTGTATATATTTAGTTTTACTAGCATTAAAAGAGACCAGGTTGTTTTGTCCTCATTCACTGATTGTAGCTAGATCTTGATTTATGGAGATGGCTGTATTGAGTTGAGAGGTAGAGATATTAGACTTTGTAAATGGATGTCTGAGTGTGAATGAACTATGTAGTGTTGAGTCATCTGCATATGAGTGAACGGGATTGTGAGTGACAGATAAGAGATCATTAATATGAACCAGAAATAGGGTTGGCACCAGAACTGATCCCTGCGGCACGCCGGCGTTAATTGAGTGGAAATTCGAATATACATCATATATATGGAGCCTCTGTTGTACAATGGTAGAATATATATATATATATATATATATATATATATATATATATATATTTATATATATATATATATATATATATATATATATATATATATATATTGTTACATAGCCTATGATTTCATCATCCATTGTGTAATTCTAACCTACAGTATGCTGCATGTTTGATCACGAGCGTGTTCTACCTCACTCCCCCCGTCCTCCCTTATAGTAAAGTAAGTCGTTCTTTCTGTTGTTCACTGCAGGATTGTCAACTCTTTGTCCCCTCTGGCTTCATTTGCGTGTCCTTCTTACAAGTTGTATCAAGCTCTGCCGGCCCCTAAATAATGAGTTCAGTCTCTGTATTATTCCCACTTAGATCTACTCCTCATTTTGTTCACATCTCTGTCCTCCCCTGTACAGTTGTTATTATTGTGAGTGCTCAGGAAGTCTCCGATCATCTAGCAGCTGTGTAATTTGAGTATGAGTGTTATTACATTTTTTCTTGTACTGTGTAGCGTAAGGTGTTAATTCTTAGGCCTAGTAAGGTTTTTGTGATTCATGTGTTTTGGGTGTCAGCCCTTATTAATAATATTTCGTATCTTTAATAATATATCTTGCATTCACTGAGTATTATCTGGTATTCTCATTTTATCAGGGCTGACTTAGATAAATTTACTCTTGCTAATTTCGTGTTAATAGAGGCTATTGCAGTTAACCATATATTTAACCTGTTTTTTGCCATTACATTATCCCTATGAGACCTGAATGTTTTGTTGTTAGTTTGAGCATTAAACTTTAACTTGTAATTTTACCTAACTCTTTTGTTTTGAACCTAGAACTTTGCGGGACAGTTTTCTCTGTTCCGTAACATAAATGTGGCGACCTCTTATCAGGATATTATCATAAGGATATTGCTTGATATTTTGTGACTGATTTATTCAAGATGTCTACTATTACTACGCTTGATGAAGCCAAAGATTTTTTGTCAAATGTGCAAACAGTGTGTGATGTAGAAAACAGAACAAAGAATGAACTTAAGCTTGTTGCTCAACAATTGGGAATTGCTGTTCGCTCTCATCATTCTAAAGATCAAATTGTTGACATGATTAATGAAAGCTTGTTTAATGTAACTCCTCCAAATGAGCAAACGCAGATTGAATTAGCTAAGTTACAGCTAGCCCTGCAGGAGGCTCGTGCTAAGGAGGCTGAATTTCAGGCAAAAGCTCATATTCAGGAGGCTGAGTTTCAGGCAAATGCTAAGGAGGCTGAGTTTCAGGCTCGTGCTAATGAGGCTGAGTTTCAGGCACAAGTTGAACTTGCTAGGATTCAGGCAGACCATGAGTATCGCATGAAACAAGGTGGAACTGGATCATCTAGCTCTGATGATTTTGATGTGGCTAAAAATGTTAAACTTGTCCCTCCTTTTAATGAATCCGATTTAACAAAATATTTTCATTTGTTTGAGAGGGTAGCTACAGGTTTTAATTGGCCCAAAAAGTATTGGCCAGTACTCCTTCAAACTGTTCTCACCGGTAAAGCTCAAGTAACTTATGCATCTTTGCCTCAGGATCAATCTGATAATTATGATGTAGTTAAGAGCTTGATTCTTAAAGCCTATGAGCTTGTTCCTGAAGCCTATAGAGTAAAATTTAGGACAACTTATAAGCAAGATAAGCAATCCCATGTTGAGTATACAAAAATCAAAGAAGATCTGTTAGGGCAGTGGTTAAATTCTAAGAATGTGGATTCTGATTTTGGTAAATTCAAGCAGATGATTTTGCTGGAGGACTTCAAAAGGTGTATTAATAAAGATGTAAGCCTATATCTTGATGAGAGAAGAATAGATAATTTGTCTGATGCTGCAGTTTTAGCTGATGAATATGTTCTCACTCACAAGAGATATTCTAAAGAAAAGGGGAAAGCTGAGAGTAAGTACGTTGCCTCTACTCAGAGTACAGGTAACAGGAAAGAAAATAAAGATGATGTTTCTCAGGAAGTAAATACCAGCTTCACCTCTAGATTTCAGAAAAGTAAATGTACTTATTGTAGTAAGCTTGGTCATACTACGGAGAAATGTTTCAGGAGACAGCGTGATGTGAACAAAAAGGAGTCTTTAAATATTCAGTCAATTGGTCTAGTGTCCACCCTTGAGAGTTCCCAGAATTCTTTAACTGAGTTAACTGAACCTGCTTTGAGGGGTAAATTAAATTCTCATGATGAAGCTCCTCTTTTGAGCAGTAACGTGGGTGACACTCTCAAGAGTTCATGTGCTAATTTCCTGTCTCATGGTTTTGTCAGTCCTCTGGACAGTAATGACAGGAAAACAGTTAAAATATATCGTGATACAGGTGCTTGTCAATCCCTTATGCTGACCAGTGTTCTAGGCTCTAATGTTAATTCCTCTGATGAAACTGTAATCTTACAAGGTGTAGGGAATAATTACTTCTCTGTCCTTCTGTGCAGAGTGAATTTAGAGTCTGGTTTTGTTAATGGTTCCGTTATGGTTGGGTTGGTTGAGACACTCCCAATGTCAGGTGTAACTTTCTTACTTGGAAATGATATTGGTGGAAGTCAAGTGTGTCCAGCTCCTCAGTTGTCTAGTGAGCCAGTGGCTGCGACCCAGGATTGTGATGTCCCTGATGTGTTCTCTGCATGTGCTGTCACTAGGGCTAAGTCTAAAGTTACTGGTGACTTAGAGGATAATGATGATGATGATGTTATCCTAGCTGACACTTTTCTTGCTAATTTGGACCACTCACCAGATGAGGCAGTACCCCGTAGTGTTGATAATTTGTCTCGTCAAGAGTTGGTTGAGTTGCAGGTTGCTGACCCTGAGTTGAAAGGTCTAGCTAACTCTGCTTGCAGTGAGGAAGAGTCAGCTGGTGCTTCTACTTGTTATTATATAAAGTCAGGAGTACTTATGAGGAAGTGGAAACCCCCAACAGCATCAGCCGACTGTGAATGGGAGGTTGTACATCAAGTTGTCATCCCTCGTGTTTGTAGGCAGGATATCATTAGAGTGGCTCATGATTCCAGTTTGGCAGGACACCTCGGAGTGATGAAGACTGTGGCACGCATTTTGAAACACTTCTACTGGCCAGGTATCTTCAGGGATGTTTCCTGGTATTGTAAGTCTTGTCACACCTGTCAAGTTGTGGGGAAGTGTAATCAGACCAAAAAGGTTGCACCTCTAGTTCCCATTCCTCCTTTTGAGGCGCCATTCACCCGTGTGTTGGTGGATATTGTGGGCCCTCTTCCTAAGCCTTCTTCAGGATTTTCTTATGTGTTGACCCTGATTGATATGGCTACTAGTTATCCTGAAGCCATTCCACTTAGAAATATCTCAGCAAAGAACGTGGTTAAGGAAATGCTAGGGTTCTTCACAAAGTTTGGTATGCCCAAGGAGGTGCAGTCCGACCGGGGAAGTAATTTCATGTCAAATGTTTTCAAGCAGTCTCTGAAAGAGTTGGGCATCACCCAGATCACGTCTTCAGCTTACCATCCCCAGACCCAAGGAGCGTTGGAGAGATATCATCAAACACTCAAATCGATGCTCAAGAAATACTGTTTGGAACATCAGAAAGACTGGGACAAAGGTCTTCCATTCGTTGTATCTGCCGCAAGAGAATCTCCAAATGAATCACTGGGCTTCTCACCTTTTGAACTACTGTTTGGCCATGAAGTAAGAGGACCCCTTAAGTTACTCAAGGAATGCTGGCTGTCGGAGGAAGATGACGTCAACCTGCTGGAGTATGTGATGAAGTTCAAAGAACGGCTGTCCACTGCTTTACAGCTGGCGAGAGAGAATTTAGGAGCTGCTCAGGAGAAGATGAAGACTTGGTATGATAAGAAGTCCAGGTTACGCCACTTTCAGCCAGGAGATCAGGTTTTGATTCTGCTACCGGTGCATGGGCAACCTCTTCAAGTCAAGTTTAGTGGTCCTTATTTCGTGGAGAAGAAACTCAGTGATGTCAACTATGTCATCACCACACCAGATCGTAGAAAGAACAAGCAACTTTGTCACATCAACATGCTAAAGTTATATCACAGGCGGGACGAAAATAACCCAGTCTGCACTGTAGCTGTTCAACCCAAGTCTGCAAGTGAAGTTCTCCCATGCAGCATGAGCCTGAGTGATAGTTTGGAGAAGAATCCTGATATCATGAATGATCTCCAGACTAAGCTTTCTCATCTACCTCCCGAGGAAAGGCAGGAGTTTTAGGCATTACTGCAGGAGTACCCGCAAGTGTTCCGTGCTACTCCAGGAAGAACCACTGTGTTGATGCATGATGTCGATGTTGGAGATGCAAAGCCAATTAAATTGCCTCCTTACAGTGTGAACCCTGTGAAAGTTCCTCTCATCCAGAAGGAGCTTGGCTACCTGTTGGACCACAAGATGATTGAGCCCTGTCAGAGCGAGTGGAGTTCTCCTGTCACTCTAGTCCCTAAGCCAGGTGGGTCACAGCAGCTTTGCATCGACTACAGACGTGTTAATCAGATAATCAAAACAGACACTTACCCTCTCCCTCGCGTGGAAGATTGCATAGACAAGATCGGAAAGGCTAGGTACATAAGTAAGTTTGATTTGTTAAAGGGATACTGGCAAGTACCTATGACTGAACGTGCTAGGGAGATCTCATGTTTTGTAACACTAGGAAAGACTTTTGCATGTTCTGTAATGCCATATGGTATGAAGAATGCACCAGCCACATTTCAGAAGTTCATGAATGTTGTAACAGAGGGTTTGGCAGGGTGTGTTGTTTATATTGATGATGTATTAATCTTCAGTGACAACTGGAAAGATCACCTATGCCATGTCAGTAAATTTCTTGAGCGTTTGGTTCAGGCTAATCTTGTAGCTAATTTATCAAAGTGTGAGTTTGGTCAAGCTAAAGATCAGTACCTTGGGTACGTAATTGGTGATGGACATGTTGCACCACCAGGAGCTAAGGTTCAGGTTATAAGTGATCTTCCCAGACCTAAAAGTAGGAAAGAGCTACAAAGATTTTAGGGAATGGTAGGTTATTACAGGAGATTTGTTCTTAACTTATCAATTCTTGTATCACCACTTACAGACCTACTGAAAAAGGGAATTAAATTTGTCTGGACCGATAACTGTGAATCCTCTTTCACCAAACTTAAAGCTATCCTATTAAGTCAGCCAGTGCTCGCTACTCCAAATTTTGGTAAGCCTTTTAAGATGGCTGTTGATGCAAGTGATACAGGAGCTGGGGCTGTTTTGCTGCAAGACGATGATCAGGGTATTGAACACCCTGTATCTTATTACAGTAAGAAGTTCACTCCACCTCAAAAGAACTACTCAACTATTGAGAAAGAGCTTTTGGCCTTGATTTTGGGTTTACAGCATTTTTCATTTTATTTGTGTTCTGGTTTTGACCCCATAGTCATTTATACCGATCATAACCCACTGAAATTCCTTAGTAAGTTTAAAGATAAAAATCAGAGATTGACAAGATGGAGTCTACTTCTTCGGGAGTATTCATTAGACATACAATATGTCAAGGGGAAAGAAAATGTTATTGCAGATTGCTTATCTAGACTTTAGACAGATTGTTTTAGAGTAATAAGAAATTTCCTTTGTAAATTTCTTTTTCTTTGTGGGGAGGTGTTACATAGCCTATGATTTCATCATCCTTTGTGTAATTCTAACGTACAGTATGCTGCATTTTTTATCACGAGCGTGTTCTATCTCACTCCCCTCTTCTACCCTTATAGTAGAGTAAGTCATTCTTTCTGTTGTTCAGAGCAGGATTGTCAACTCTTTGTCCCCATGGCTTCATTTCCGCGTCCTTCTTACAAGTTGTATCAAGCTCTGCCGGCCCCTATATAATGAGCTCAGTCTCTGCATAATTGCCACTTGGATCTACTCCTCATTTTGTTCACATCTCTGTCCTCCCCTGTACAGTTGTTATTCTTGTGAGTGCTCAGGAAGTCTCCAACCATCTAGCAGCTGCGTAATTTGAATATAACTGTTATTGCATTTTTTCTTGTACTGTGTAGTGTAAGGTGTTAATTCTTAGGCCTAGAAAGGTTTTTAGTCATTCATGTATTTTGGGTGTCAGCCCTTCTTAACAATATTTTGTATCTGTAATAATATATCTTGCATTCACTGAGTATTATCTGGTATTGTCATTTTATCAGGGCTGACTTAGATAAACTTACTCTTGCTAATTTCGTGTTAATAGAGGCTATTGCAGTTAACCATATATTTAACCTGTTTTTTGCCATTACATTATCCTTATGAGTCCTGAATGTTTTGTTGTTAGTTTGAGCATTAAACTTTAACTTATAATTTTACCTAACTCTTTTGTTTTGAACCTGGAACTTTACGGGACAGTAGTGATTTTTAGTATTCTCACTTAAAGTGTACATTATCTTTCTCTGTTCCGTAACAATATATATATATATATATATATATATATATATATATATATATATATATATATATATATATATATATATGAATCGTGGTGATTCATACATTGGCTGGTGAGACAGACCCTAGTCTTCATATCCTAAAAAAAAAGAAAAAAAATCGATTTTTGAAAAATTGGTCCCGGGTCAGGCCTCGGGGATTACAAGATACCAAGCGGGTCGGCAATGAAGGGGATGGAGGATGGAGAAAGGAGAAAGAGAAAGTAGGGAGGAGATATGGGAGGGGGTGAGGGAGAGAAGGAGGGAGCGAAAGAATGACTGGGCAGAGGGAGGAAAGTAGGATGTAGAGAATGAGGAGACTCAGAGGTTCTGAAATGATAGGAATGGATGGAGAAAAAGCAAAGAAAGGAGAGATAAATGGAGGAGGCTGAAGGGAAGGAGGGAGAGAAAAGAGATGCAAAGGAGATATAGCAAGGAAAAACTAGGGAGGGAGGTAGAAACGAAGAGAAAAGAAACTGTGGTAGGAAGTTCAAGGAGAGAGAGAGAGAAAGAGAGAGAGAGAGAGAGATGGAATAGGGAGAACAGAGCCTGAAGGGAAGGATAAGTGAAAGTTGGGCGGAGGCTTCAACAGCACGAGTAATAATGGAGGAAGGTGGGTGGAGAGGAGGCGTGGAGGAGGACTGGAGCGGAGGGGAGAAGAGAAAAGGTGGAGAGAGGAGAGATAATGTAGGGAAAGAGCAGGAAGGGAGGGATGGAGAGGCAGGATGTATGGAGGAAAGGATGGAGAGAAATAAGGGGAAAATGTTAGGGAAGGGAGAAAACAAGTTGCATAATGTGTATGGAGATCGATGAGAGAGAGAGAGAGAGAGAGAGAGAGAGAGAGAGAGAGAGAGAGAGAGAGAGAGAGAGAGAGAGAGAGAGATTCACTAATAAACAAGCAAAACAATAGGAATGGAGAAAAAGAAGTCAGAGATGAACGAGAGATAATGTGAGTCCTGAGAGGGGAGAAACACGAGAACGCGATAATTCTTTGAAGGAAGAAGATAGACTATGGTGATAATGTTAGTGAAAAAAAAAGAGATCTGAACAGATTAGGGGAAAAACCTCGAAGAGTAAGGAATACAAAAGTGACGTGAGAAAAAGGGAAAAAATGAGGAAGATAAAAGAAAAGTCAGATTGGAAGCGAGATGCTTTGCAAAGAAGGGAAATTAACCAATCTATTAGGTAATGAAAAACTGACTGCAATATATATATATATATATATATATATATATATATATATATATATATATATATATATATATTTAAATGTCGGGACCAACTGCTTAGCCCCGGGCTCCTACGCTCCTCATGGGGCAATATATATATATATATATATATATATATATATATATATATATATATATATATATATATATATATATATATATATATATATATATATATATGGAATAAAAGAACAGTAAAGAATCTGGGAGTGTCATGTGCATTTTCCTTACCTTTGAGAGCATAATAATATTAGTTATGTTAGTTGGAACCTGGACATGTCAAAATTAATCTGACAAATGATGATAACAAAAACATATTTTTGTGTTCTAAAGGAAAGCAATATAATTATAAATATTTCACAACTCTCTTACTACCTCACTACTCAAGTATCATAACATATTAGTAAAGAACTACTTGCACGGTCCATAAATTAATCATCCAAAATTATAAACGTGCCATGCATTGGAATTCTACTTACTTGGTTAAACTAAAAGGGTAAGCCTTTAAAATATGCTAAATTACTTAGATTTGTCTGCTATTTTTAATTGACTGTTGTAAGAAAAAATTATATATATATATAGATAGATAGATAAATAGATATAGTATATATATCTAAATATATAAAGATAGATAGATAGATAGATAGATAGATAGATAGATACAGTATAAATATACATAGGAGGGATCAATACCTGCCCAGGGCCCCAGCCAAATGGGCAGACTAGTGTGCCCATGTGGAATGTGAGAGGTGTGAATGAGAAAAGCAAGAAGGTGGAAGTGGTGAATTTGTTCAAAAGTGCGAGATATGCTGTGATGGCATTGTGTGAAACGAAGATGAAAGGGTGCGAAGTGGAGGAGTGGGAGGGTGTGAAATGTGTAAGATCGGGAAAGAATGGGAGAGGAAGATGTAAGGAAGGAGTTGCTTTGTTGATGAATGTGTGGCAGAGTGGAATGAGAGACTACAAATATGTCAGCTCGAGATGTATGTATGTCAAGTTCAAGTTTGAGGTGAAAGTGGCAGTGATTGTAGCGTATGCATCGTGTGAGAACAGGAGTGAGAGAGAGGTTTTGGGATGAGCTGGGTGAATTAGTGGGAGAAATGCCCATGAGCTACAAAGTGATCGTGATGGGGGATATAAACGGAAGAGTAGGCTCTGGTCCAGAGGATGACATAATGGGTTGATATGGAGTACCAGGAGAAAATGATAATGGGAATCGACTAAAGGATATGTGTCAGGAGAGGAGGTTGTGCATTTGTAATTCGTATATCAAACACAAATATGCACATAAATATACATGGCATAGAGGAAACGGGGATCGTGTTGAAAGAAGCCTGATTGATTACGTGCTTGTTGAGAGGTCGATGATGGGAATGGTTGCTGATACGAGGGCTGTGAGAGTTCGATGTGGAGGCCTGTCAGATCATATGATTGTGGCATGCAAGATCAAGCTGAGAGGAATGTGGTGGATCAAGAAAGAGAAGAGCAGTCAGGGTGAAAGACTGAAAGTTGAGAAGCTGAGGATCAAAGAAGTGGCAGATGATTACAGGACCAAGGTAGAGGGCGAGTTAGATTCAGTGAACTAGAATGAATTGGATCTGGACAGCCTGTGGAATGCATATAGGGACTGCTTAGTTAGGAATGCTAAAGAGGTGTGTGGTATGGCAAGAATATCAACAAAAAAGAAGTGTAGGGCATGGTGGGATGAGGAGGTTAAGAGAGCGGTGAAGAAAAGAGGAAAAAGTGGCTAAAGTGGTTACAGGATAGGGGTGCAGTTGAAATAAGAACTGATTACATCGAGAGCAAGAAGCACGTAAAGAAACTAGTGAAGAGAGAAAAGATGGAGGTAAATGATGATCTGGGAAGGAAAATGAATGCAAACTGCTCTGGAAATAGAAAGTTATTCTGGAAAGAGGTGCAGAAATGTAGAAGAGAAAGTGGAAAGAAATGTGATAGTGTGAAGGATTCAGGTGGTAGGTTACTAACCCATGGAGATGAAGTAAGGACCAGATGGAAAGAATATTCTGAAAGCCTGATGAATGGGAATAGAGAGAGCAGAGCGGCTGTAAACATGATTGGTTTTGGGGGGGTGTAGAGAAGGAATGCAGTGCCAGGAGACGTGACACTCGCACAGGTGAAGAACGCTGTGAAACGGCTGAAAAATGGGAAAGCAGCTGGGGTTGATCAGATGTATGCAGAGATGCTTAAGTGTAGTGGACAGAGTGGAATGAAGTGCTTGTTGGAGGTATGTAAGAAGGCATGGATGAGTGTATCTGTGCCTGCAGAGTGGAAAAAGGCTGTGGTTGTACCCCTGTACAAAAATAGAGGTGAGCGAAATGAGGTCAAGAATTATCATGGCATAAGTTTATTCAGTGTGGAAGGGAAGGTATATGGAAGAAATATTATAAAGAGTGTAAGAGAGATATCAGAAGTCCTAGTGAGTGATGAACAGGGTGGCTTTAGGAGTGGCAAAGGATGTGTGGATCAAGTATTTGCAGTGAGACAGATAGCAGAGAAGGCTTGTGAGAAGGGCCATAAGGTGTTTATGGCATTCATGGATCGGAAGAAAGCATACGACAAAGTAGACAGAGAAGGATTGTGGAAAGTTTTGCGAATGTATGGTGTAGATGGTAAGCTGCTATGTGCTGTCAAGAGTTTTTATGATGGTAGCAAAGCGTGTAAAGGTTAATGGGCATCTAAGTGCATGGTTCACGATCGGTGTGGGCGTGCGACAAGGTTGTGTGATGTCCCCATGGTTGTTCAATATATACTGTATATGGATGGGGTGATGAGAGAAGTGAAAACATGATTAATGGAGAGAGGGATGGTGTTGGTAATGAATGGCGATGGATGGAATATCTCAGATTTGTTGTGTGCTGATGATGCAGTACCGGACAGGAACTTGGTAGGCTAGTGCAGAGTTTTGCTGATGTCTGTGAGCGTCTTGCCTTGAGAGTAAATGTAGAGAAGAGTAAAGTGATGGTTATTGAGAGAGAAGGTGACTCCCAGTTTGATGTCACAGTGAATGAAGAGAGACTGGAATTGGTGAGAGAGTTGAAGTACTTGGGTACACTGATAGAAAAGAGAGAAAAATGTCCAAAAGAAGTTGAAAGTAGAGTGACACAAGGAAGAAAAGTAGCTGGTGCAATGAAGGCCTTGATAAGAAACAGAGGCTTGAATGTTGCAGCTGCACGAGGCTTATATGAGGGAGTGTTAGTGCCAACTCTAACATATGGGTGTGAGACTATGGTGTGGCATGAAAATGAAAAGTCAAGAGTAAGAGCAGTGGAGATGGGACTGTTGAGGAATGTATGTGGAGTACAGAGGGTGGACAGGATACGAAATAGTGTGATTCGTGAAAGGTATAGAGTAAGGAAGTCGGTGGACACCAGAATCGAAGAAAGTGTCCTGAGATGGTATGGTCATGTGGAAAGAATGGATAACAATAAAGTGGTGAAAAAGGTATACCTGAGCGAATTTGAAGGTGGGAGGAGGCGAGGTAGCCAAGGAGAAGGTGGAGAGATATGGTGGATTAGTGTTTGAGGAAAAGAGGTTTGGAAGTTGGTGAGGCTAGGGAATTGACAAGAGATCGAGCTGGCTGGATTAATGTGAGGAGAAATGCTTGATTAGGGATTCTGGCACCCTTGTGAGCATGGCAGCGTCCGGATTGACTCAACCGGATACTTTTGTGTGAAGCTGCAGAATGTGGTGAATGTTTTTTTGCGTATCCGGTGGAGCCAGGATTCCGGGGGCTTGAATGATGAGTGAATGGAAGTGTGGCCTATTTGGATTGGGCAAGTTGTGCTGTCTGGACATTGGTACTCCTCACCCTGCCCTTGGGTGGTAAAGGAGGGCCGGATGATTTTGATGATGATGATGATATATATACAGAGAGAGAGAGAGAGAGAAACTTATTGACAGACGGTAATATCTGTGAAATATTCGAGTGTTTTTCCCGGGTACTGGAAAAGACTGAAATTTTAACCTGCATTATAGCAAAAATTACTGGACACAGTAAGAGAAGAAAATGGTTTATACCTCGATATTATTGTATGGGAGGTATATGGAAGGGGGGAAAAATGGGTGATCGCAATGAGAGAAAAAAACAGAAAAGTGTGGAATAAGATTGCTGACTGCCGAGAACAAGGTACACCCTGAAGCAATAATCACCACACCTCGCTGTAGACAAAGCAGCTGACCAAATGCTGTCTGTCATCTGATACTGCCTTCTCTATTTCCGTACTTCCTGCATTTGTATTTGTATTAGTGCACATAAATCTATTACGAGACTAGATCTTCTCCTTGTAGGGAGAGTGAGTGCCAGAATTAACTTTTTTCCCTGCTGGCAAAGTATGAGGGTTGTCTGATGGAAGATTGATGTGAAAATCGAAGTGCCCTAATGGTTATGCTTGTGTATGTGTGAGAATATAGTTCATGTTATCGGTAGAAGTGACAGGATTGGAACATGTGCCAGCATAAGATAGGACATACTACCAGCACCCACATTGCATGTCTGTCACGGCTGGGGTTCGCTCCCTAGACTAGGTGTGCACTTATCGCAAAACGAGCACGTTGATCACCGAGCCACCGCATCTTCAGTTTAAAGTTAATAAACCGTGTGACCTTAGCTGCTAGGAGGGAACAGCAACCTAAGTTTTTCAATGTACTATTACGGTCAAATGTTTATATGCACTTCAGTTAGCTGGGGAGACAGAAGGCCACAAACGAAATACAAAAAAATCTTATTACACTGGTATCAAGTACACTGGGTCACAAAAGTATCGGTGCACAACATGCGTGAAATATTTGGGACCACAGAACGAAGGTCACTGAAATATTAGTATCCGACCTACCACACGTTGGTAGCCCTGATGTCGGGAGGTGTCAGATATCGCCAACTAGCAATATCCTCTTCCACACATATAGCAAATGTAATGTTTATATAGACAGACACTGATGACACACAATGAGACGTTGGTAATGTCAGCAGTTGTTCGAACCTTTTCGGTAGGCATCATACCCTGTGCACCGATACTTTTTTGATCGAGTGTAAACAACAGAGTATGTGAAGGAAGAACAGTCTCTGACGTTCGAGAAGGAATGAAAATAATGGAATGCAAGAGATACAGCTAGAAGGGGGCTGTAGGCGAACGTTTGCTTGTGATGGTGCAGCACTGAACATGGAAACATTGTTATAAAGAGGGATTGCCAGATGGCGGAAAATTTGTCGATTGATGAACAGGATGGTCTTTGAAGTGGGAGGAGACATGTGGATTACATACATTCAGTTTATGAGGAAATGGCTGAAAAATTGCAGCCCAAACATCATCATTATCACTAAACGATTATAATTAGCTTAGGAAAGATCTGTAGTAACGCAAGTGATGAAGGTTTTATCTTGCCCTTTCAGTTCATAAGTTTCCGAAGAACTTAATAAGACTGTATTGCAATAATAAGCATAAGAGAAAAATAGTAAAAAGAATAAATCATACTGTTAAAAGGATGCTTTCGCAGGGAAAAGGTTAATACTGAATTCCAGTCACTAATCATCAGTGACCTTCATCCCTTCTCTCAACACCTCCATTTTAATAAATCCAATCTCTCATTTATTTATTTTTTTTTTTACAGATGTCTCATCAGTATTCAAGGGATCAAAGCTCCCCCCTTATCTGCAATTTAAAACTGCTTCCACAGTGGCAGCAGTGGCTGTTTTTGGTACCTGTTTCATAATTGCGGAAACTGTAGTATTCTACTCCAGCTGGCATGAATAGATTTTAATAAGTTGAAAATGAATCATAGGCATGTGAAAGTGTAACTAATGTCATCATTAACCCTTTATTTTTCAGGATAAATCTAGTATCCTATTCCAACTGAGGCCAGACTATTTAATTAAAGTATTACACACCAACAATAAGAACCTTAAAATATATATTTTTCCTGCTTCCTCCCTATATTTGGCTTTGATGTTGGCGATCATAGAAACCGTTAACATTAATATAATTAGAACGGCCATCATGAGCTCCATAAGACACCTCCCCATTGAAGCTTACCATGTTCTTGATGAACTTCCACAAGATGCAAGCAACACAACCGTGGAAACGTCCCTTAGAGATGAACTTTAAAGCGTGCTTTATCTAAAGTATTTTTCTTACATTTTCCTTTTACATACTCCCCCAAGGCTTGTTAGGTGGTGCCAGCAATTGGAGGCGTGAATGATGTGTGCATGAGTGTTCTGTTTATTCAGGCTAGGAATACTGTTTAATAGGTTTCCCTGGTTTATGTGCTCTTTTCCTTGATTCTAGATCCAAAAACAATCAGTTAAGTATGAATGAGCGCCATGATGATGATGATGATGATGATGATATACGGTGTGCACTATCCTCTAACTATATCGATACTAGATGTGATGCAGTAACCGCCGATCACCTTTGTTTCTATCTTCATCTTACCATGAAGTATTTTCTTTACATTAATCATTAAGGTCGGACCGACCAAGAGAGACCTCGGAGACTATAGGGTCTGCGTATATGTGTGTGTGTGTGTGTGGAGGGGGGTAAAATACATGTATTCTCGCATAAACATGGAGTTCTTGACTGGGTTAGATTCTGGTCTTGTCGGCATGGACTCAGCAGTGAACGTGCCACAACGACCATACTGTAACCGTAAGCGCTGAGTGACACCATCCCCGTGCACCATTCTGTACACCAGGAATTGAACAATGCCTCACCAGACCACTCACCACATAAAGTATGCATTTACTCCAACACTGTATATTTGTATGCATACAGTAATATGCCCAGTACAATTCACCAAGTCTTTCCATGCTTTTCAGTAGACTTCGATGTATAGTATTTCTGTATTTGTCTCTCCACATGCCCGTCTGTCTAACCATTCTTTTGCTTACTTATCTGGCTTTATGTTTCTTACCTACCTTTCTGTTGCCATCTTTGTATCTACAATACTTTCTTATCTCCCTACATAGTTTTCAGCTGTTCATTCCAAATAAGATTAATTATTCAGTACTCTGATGTAGGTGTAATAATCTCTTAAATATTTTCTCTGTCTTCAGAGAAACTGGTGGCAATTTTTTTTAGAACGTTCGGCCTGCAACTGGAAGAACTCAGATTTAGTTCTCTGACCGGTCAGACGAATGGAGTGTGCTTGTTACCCCCTTTGTCCTTGCCCACCCAGCAGTAGGCTACAACTGGGGTCTGGGTGTGAGACGATTATTCCGGATCATTTTATGAAGGAAGACTATGACTTGGATAAAATGACTGTCTATCCATATGACCCGTGCACAGTCGACAGGCATTAATCTAAAATTCTAAATCTTCCTCTTCACTCAACATCCCACCATACTACTTACCAACCTACTATTTCTGTGGCTGCATATCAACGCCTTCACCACAATGATGCTCATCTTTAGTATATCGTCGCTATTATCAGATGATACTACTATTACCAACTTATTTAACTATTTTTATGGCCATCACTACAGTGAAGTATGTCCTTAGTTTACTATTGCTAATATTACACTACTTTATGAGTCCTCAGAGAGCTCTTAGAGGCAGTAGTGTTAATGGGGTCAGTAATTCTACTGTATAATATATTAAGGCTTAGTGGAGTTGATATTATCCCAGCACGCCTATCATGCCATTATTTAAATTTAAAACAACTACTGTAGTCTCTTCTCTCATTTTTTCTTCTGAGTAACTAAGGACGATTACATTCAACTGGTAGTGAGAATAGGAGGCTGACATGATAATACTAGTACAAAAAGCCCTCTCATGGTTGAAACCACTGTGGTTTTCTGTTGTAGCTAACCACAGACCAGTTTACTGAGAGTTGGTAAAAAAAATAAACCTGTGTGTTGGTTTTAGTGTCACAAGATCGTTAATGCTGAGGGTTGTTTTGTATGAGGTTCTGCTGGAAGGATACTTTGTGTACCACCCTCCATCTATGGGCTCATAATCACAATACTCATAAGTCTTTACCATGTTGTTCCTCTTTTCTGAACTTTTGAAAATGCCGAATTTCGTCCTTTTAAAAGGACCCTGGACACCAGTGTGTTAATGTCTCATGATGGGCACAACTGTCATATTCTGTTCAAAGTACAGCCAGAGGATCATTTTCAGCTAATGGTCAGTATACGAGACAGAACGCGATAAAGTATATTGATATTAGTTTTGTTCTCACTCATAAGCCCACTGATATGCAATGGAGGTAATAAAAATGTATAAAAAGTTAATGATGCAATGTACTTGGTATTAACCCTTTGCCGCCAGGCTTATTTTGGTGTGGGCGCCTGCTTCATAAAACAGCCTTTTTTCAAACATTCATTTATGAGAAAGTATGGCAGTTAGGGAAACAAATTAAAGATCATGTTACTCAACAACTCTCCTTATGAATGAATGAATGCATCCCCAGGTCTGCTGATGGTTGAGTAGATAAGTATGGATGTGAAGAAGATTAGTAACTTTTGGCACTTGAAGCGGAATGTCTCCGTGTATGAGCGCGTGGCCCAGATTTTGGCTGGGGAGCCAAGCAGACTAGTCGGCGTTGGTAGCACTGACTGGTCGAGCAGAGTAATGTGACTGTAATGCTGGCCAGCCTCCTGCGCAAAGCATTTTCCTTTATCTCAAACATTTCCTCAACTTTCCAGACTCACAGCTATGGGCTTGAATCATCACCCTGTACATGTGGCTTGTCTCTGATTTTTCGGCTGTAACAGCGTGACACGTTGCCAGTTGATGTGTGAGAGAACTCACACTGATACAACAGAAGATGTGTGACAGAACTCACACTGATACAACAGAAGATGTGTGACAGAACTCACACTGATACAACAGAAGATGAAATAATAAACATGTACTCTTTTTCCTGTGATTGTCTAACAACTTTGCATTTAGTATTTACTTTGATAAATAACTTTCTTTAAAATAATTAGGAACTTCGTAGCAATGATGCATTTACCATGCTATTCCTTTCACATGTAGCATGCACATGTATAATGTAATCCTTCATAACTTACGATATATCATGAGGGAAACACTTGTACTACAGTTTTCGCAGGTATCACACACATGTATAGTGTAAACCTTAATCAGGACTTAGGGGAGACCAGGAAGCAGACACTTGTACTATTGTTTATATTGTATGCCACTTTTTTGGCATTTTTTTTTTTTCTTACGCCAGGAAGAAGGTACTAAAGGCCAGGAGCCCAAAAACCGTTCCTTCCAAGAGAGAGAGAGAGAGAGAGAGAGAGAGAAACAATACAAAAGGGAGCCAAATTCAAGATCCGTTCATTTCGAGATTTTTTTTTTTTTATGCGAGGAAGAAGGAACCAAAGGCCATGAGCCCGCAGTTACAGTTCCCTCCAAGAGAAAAACAAAATACAATAGAGAGCCAAATTCAAGATCCGATCATTTTGAGATGCCTGGACACACTGCGTTTGAAAGACTGGAGATCATAGGCAGCAGGAAATACAGACAGAGGGAGACAGTTCCAGAGCTGACCTGTTGCATAAATGAAAGACTGGGAGTAACGGTTAACTCTTGCATTAGAGAGTTGGACAGAAAAGGGATGAGAGTTTGCTGCCAGACGGGTGCTACGCGCCCGTCGTAGAGGTGGAGGAATGCAAGCAGACAGTTCAGAGGAGCAGTGACCATTAAAGTAGCGATAGAAAAGAGATAAAGATGCAACAGTGCGGCGAAGAGACAGAGGTTGAAGGAAGTCAGTAAGAGGAGGAGAGTTAATGAGACGAAAAGCCTTTGACTCCACCCTATTGAGAAGAGCTGTATGTGGGGAGCCTCCCCACACATGAGAGTTGTACTCCACACAGGGGCGGATAAAACCCCTGTATAGAGTCAACAATTGTGCAGGGGTAAAGAAAGAGCGGAGTCTGCTTAGCACACCCAATCTCTTGGAAGCAGATTATACAAGAGATGTAATATGATCTTTCCAAGATAAGTCCCGAGTAAACGAAACCCCAAGCATGTTCAAGATGATGCAGGATTAAGCTGAATATTATTAAACATTAGTGGGTATACCTGTGGAAGATTTTGTCGGGTTGATAGGTGTAAGAACTGAGTCTTAGATGCATTAAAAACAATCATATTATTTTTACCCCAGTCAGAGAAACGAGCCAAGTCAGGCATTAGGTGTGCCATAGCCTCATCCCTTGTTTGTTGAAGTAACTGTTGAGATGGGCGTTGCGGGAACCGAGTGGAAAGGTGAAGGGTGGAGTCATCAGCATATGAGTGGATAGGGTTAGATGTACAGCTTAGAAGATCATTGATGAATAAAAGGAAGAGAGTAGGTGATAGGACAGAGCCCTGAGGAACACCACTGTTGATAGATCTAGGAGAAGAACGATGGCCGTCTACAACAGCGGCAATAGAACGACCAGAAAGGAAGCTAGCGATGAAGGCGCAGATAGAAGGATGGAAACCGTAGGAGGGCAGTTTGGAGATAAAAGATTTATGCCAGACTCGATCGAAAGCCTTTGAGATGTCAAGTGCAATGGCAAAGCTTTCGCCAAAGTCCCGAAAGGAGGATGACCAGGAGTCTGAAAGGTAGGTGAGAAGATCGTCAGTGGAGCGTCCCTGATGGAACCCGTACTGACGATCGGAAAGAAGGTTGCGATAGGAAAGATGCCTTAAAATTTTTCTATTGAGAATTGACTCGAAAACTTTTGAAATACAGGACGTTAAAGCAATTGGACGATAGTTGGAGGGTTGGGAGTGGTCACCCTTCTTTGGGACTGGCTGAATGAGAGCAAACTTCCAGCAAGAAGGAAACGTACAAGTTGACAGACAAAGGCGAAAGAGTTTGCCTAGGCAGGGTGTAAGCACAGAAGCACAGTTCTTGAGAACAACAGGAGGGGCCCCATCAGGCCCATATGCCTTGTTAGTACTGAGGCCAGTAACGGCAGAAAATACATCAACTGAAGAAATTTTAATGTCAGCCATGAGGAAGTCAGAGGGGGGAAGAGATGGAGGAACAGCACCGGAATCGTCTAAGGTGGAATTGGAGGAGAAAGTCTGTGCGAAGAGATCTGCTTTATCAGTAGAAGAAATTGCTACAGAACCATCAGAGTAGAAAAGAGGAGGGAAGGATGATGAGGTAAAGTTGTTAGAAAGATTTTTGGCAAGGTGGCAGAAGGAGCGGGAAGAATTTGAGTTGGAGAGTTGAGAGCATTTAGTATGGATGAAATTATTTTTAGTAGAGCGAAGAACAGACTTAGCACGATTCTGGGCAGAAACGTAAAGATGATGTGATTCAGGGGTGGGTTGGCTCTGGTACCTTTTGTAGGCCCTCTCCTTGTTGCGGACAGCATTAGAACAAGCGTGATTAACCAAGGCTTTCTTGCGTTAGTCAAAGGATATGAGAAAGGAATGTATGCTTCCATGCCCGAGAGAATAACCTCCCTAATGCGCAAGGCACACTCAGATGGCTCCCGGCCATGGAAGCAATAATCATTCCAGGGAAAATCAAAGAAGTACTGCCTGAGGGCCTCCCAGTCCGCGGCTCCAAAATGCCACAGATGACGTTTCCCTGGAGGGTCCACAGGCCGTACCGGAGTGATAGGACAGGTTAAGTTAATAAGGTTGTGATCAGAGGAGCCCAACGGAGAGAAAAGATTAACAGAGTAAGCAGAAGGATTAGTTGTGAGGAAGAGGTCAAGTATGTTGGGGCTCTCTCCAAGGCGGTCAGGGATACAGGTAGGGTGCTGTACAAGCTGCTCTAGGTCATTAAGGATAGAAATGTAGGCTTTTTCACCAGGTGGATCCGTGAAAGGAGAGGAGAGCCAAAGGTGGTGGCGAACATTGAAATCTCCTAGAATGGATATTTCAGAGAAAGGAGAAATGGATAGAATGTGTACCATCGTAGAAGTAAGATAGTCGAAGAATTTTTGATAGTCAGTAGAATTAGGGGATAAGTAAACAGCACAGATATATTTAGTCAGAGAATGACAGGAAAGGCGAAGCCAGAGTGTAGAGAATTCAGAAGAATCGAGTTCAGGAACATGAGAGCAAGATAAGTCGTTGCGTATATATACACAACAGCCACCTTTGGCTTTGAAATGAGTATAGAGAAAGTAGGAGGATACAGAAAAGGGTTTGCTGTCAGTTGCCTCAGACAGCTGAGTCTCCGTTAGAAAAAGAAGGTGAGGTTTAGAGGAGGAGAGGTGGTGCTCAACAGAGCGAAAGTTAGAGGAAAGGCTGCGAATGTTGCAGAAATGAAGAAGAAAAGAGTCAGACAGTGGTTCCAGGCACCTCGAGTCGTCACCGGGAGAGGGGCGGATGGTGGGGGCATTTATGGTCCCCCCCCCTGGGGACTCCGAGGCTTGGTGAAGAGATGCCATTTTAAATGAATTTTGAATAGGAAGTGTAGTGTGTACCGTGCATGTAGTTTGGTGTAGATAGTTAGAGAAATTTGTACTGGAGATCATGCTGGCCTACTCTCTGTGTAACTGAGACACTGAAAAAGTTCAGCAAAGGGGGATGGTCAGGAACTAGTCCTGAGGGCTGATGAAACGGGAGCTCCAGCACTCCCTGTCATCAGCTTTCCATCCACCTCGGGAGTACTGCCCTGCTCGACTGGTGCTACAGTCTACTCCACAGCCTGGACACACTGCGTTTGAAAGACTGGAGATCATAGGAAGTAGAAAATACAGCCAGAGGGAAACAGTTCCAGAGTGATAACACTTACTTTACTACTGAAGATCTATAGTACTTATTGTATTTGCACTTGCTCTCACATTTGCAGTGTATATCACATGCTTTGCATATTTATTTCAGGGCCAAGAAAACTACAAAAGTGCAACTCAAGGCAGTACATTTCTTCACGTGCAGTTTTGTTTTTTTGTCATTATTGCTAGGGTGTTTCAAGATAACTTCAAGTTATCAGCTTTGAACTTTCATAATCACTTATAAAATACAGACAAAAAACACGTCAGTTGCACATCATTATCCGCTATTTTCACCCTCCCACACACCAGTGCTTATAACTCCCTCGGTGATAGTCTAAGAAGCACTCTAGACAAAGTGCCACCTTGCACTCATGGCATTCATAGCACGTTTCCTTTCGTGCTTTAGCCCAATATTTTGTTGTAGCGCAAATGTGGCAATGCCCGTATGCAAGATGCCCAGTTGGTGTCTACCCCAGGCGAACAAGATGGTGACATAAAAAGTATTGGGCACTAGTCAAGCAGTCTGCCGTTGCCACCTGATACATCGTCCTCCTTGCAGCTGTGCTCTGAGCACTGCCATATTTTTCAAGCAGCTTGGGGGCCAGTTCTCTCTTAAACTCGCTTTGTGAGAGATCCTTACCCACAACCTCATTGAAAAGTATGTAGCTGTTCAAGATAGTGAAATCACAAAGGTGTAGGAACGCCTTCTCGTACCACGCTTCTGGAGGCAATCAATCTCACCGATCTGCATGTCGGACTTATCAGCAAGCTACATGTTGATGTTTTGATGTTATAATCATTGACAGCATCTGGCTTGAATATGGGTTGCTTGGTTCTGTACTCTGTCTTGCCTGTGTCCTGCATAATCCTCTTGTGACCTGTAGTAAGCATGTTGACCTTCTCCTTGTCATGCTAGTGAATGGCCAACATATTACCACACTTCTAGGTTAGCAGGGCACCTCTCTCGGTCCTTCTGGGAATGTAGAATAATTTCTTCTACTGGCATGGACAGTTCCACAAGTCCCAGTCCCATGTTCTAGTAAATGCTTCGTCAATGCTGGGGAGGTATAATAATTATCCATAAACAGAATGTGGTTTCTGTTGACGTACCTGTCCATTTGTACTTTCACCACTGCTGCAGAAAAACTATGGGGATCATCACTTGGTATATCTACATCTGTAGCCGAATAAACTACTGTATTATGTTTAGCACATATCCAGCTTAGCTGTCACGTAAAACAAAGTACTTTAGTCCAAAACAGTGACGTTTGGAAGATGCATAATGTCTAAATGTTAGATATCCCCATAAAAGAACAAGCAATTTGTTGATCATAACTCTCTGAAATAGCCAGAAAAGCCTAACAAATGACTCCTTTAGCATGGTTAGAATGGGCCTTATTACTCACAACCTGTCATCGGGTGCTGGGCCATAATTTATGTTGAAGTGAAGGAACCTAAGTATAGCTAGGTAGTACAAAGGAATACAGAGGAAGGCAAACAGAAACAGACCTTAAAGTCCTTTCGGGGCTGCTTGTTACAGAGTAGACTATGACTACAAGATCTAATTCTACATGCTGAAGGATAAGGATAGTAAAGCAAGAAGCCCCCCTTCCCCTCCTCCAAACCCTCCAGTTAAAACTGGCAGGAAAAAGTGAGAAAAACCACCATGCAGCATGGAAAAACTGACATGGAAATTTTATAGGAAAGACTGAAAGGGAAAGTTACATTCTATAATACTTTATCTATAAGCTACCAGTTTGAATAACCTGACAGAGAAAGTAGTATATAAAAATGAATAATCAAATAAGAAATAATTAAGGCACGACATGTATGGATATTTTGAGGGGCGTCTGTAGACACAGCATGAAAATTGCACAGTGTGGATGTTCAGGGGTGGTGAGGCAGCCTTGCCTGGCACTTTTAAGGTAGGCAGCAGTCAATCAGGCCCCAGTTTTGTTCACTCCACTGAAACAAAGACCTTTCCTTTGTGGGACAAGTACACAAGTTTCCTCCTGAAGCAGTGACCCCTGGTACATTAAAAAAAAAAAATCCTGATGGTGGTCACTTCACTAACAAGGACCCTCAGAGATCCACAGCCCATCACAGTTCGAAAGTAAGAGTTGTGACCGTTAACTCAGGGCTATCTGTGTGTATCATAATCTGTGCTTATACTATATTTGCATTTAACCCGCCCCGTCCCTACCACTTTCTCACCAATGGTACCCCCCAGTCCCGACCATTTTTGGACCCAAATTTTTTTTGCTAAAACTTTCGCTTTTGGTCAGAAACAATGGTCAGTCACGAAGAAATTGTTCCCCGGGGTCCATAATTGCCCTAAACAGGTATGCCTTGGTCACACCTGGCACCGTGTTCTCTGTAGGTGGTCTGAGCCTCTAACGTTTTCTATGGTATTATAAGTCTGGGAAACCAATGAAAGTAAGTAGATATGTATTTATTACAAACATAAAAACATGTGATAAAAGAGTAAATTAGATTTTATACAAAAATAGAGCTGAAATAAGCATTGTACCATCGTGCGAAACGAGCAAAATCGGGCAGACTGGTCACAATGAATCGCTAACATTCCAGAATCATGATACATATCATTTTTTCTACTTACATAATACTTCTACAATAACATTATACCATTTTACATTTTATTGAACTGTTTTTACATATTCACAGGCCTTTCGATAACATTTAGCGTAATGTTAGCGCTTATTTACGTAGTAAGTGAACTCGCTGTGACTGTTGTTTCAACTCGTATTGTGTTTTTTCTACTTCCATAATACTTTCCTAATAACATTATACACTTTTCAACTTTAGAGAACTGTTTTGAGATAGTTTCAGGCCTTACGTAAATATTTAGCGTAATAATAGCGCATACTAACACACATGGTGAAGTCGCTATGACTACTATTTCAACTTACAACCTATTTTTGTACTTATATAATAATTCTCCACCAACATTGCACATGTTTACACTTGATATAATTGATATCACATAATTTCAGACCTTACGATTCAACTGAGCGTCATATTATCGCGTACTTACACAGTGAGTGTTATCGCGATATCATTTGTTTCATCTTACACTAGTATTCAACTTATAAATTACCTTACTACTAACATTACACCCTTTTCCACTTTATATCATTCCTATCACATACTTACTGACCAGAATGTTCTACTGAGCGTAATATTTTCGCAGATTTACACAGTGCGTGTACTCGTGACATCAATTATTACAACTTACACTATTTTTCAACTTATACGTTTTATTCATGCTAACATTACACCCGTTTCCACTTTATATTCTTGCTATCACATATTTACTGACCAGTGTTATACTGAGCGTCATATTTTCGCAGATTTACACAGTGGGTGTAGTTTTGATATCACTTCTTTCAACTTACACTAATGCTCAACTTATACATAACTTTCCTGAAAACATTACACCCGTTTCAACTTTATATATGACTTAGCACCTACTGACTGGCCTTACCATTATAATGAGCGTCATATCGCCATCCCACACAGTTTCAGTAGTGTAGGAAATTATGGTACTCTTTGAAACAAGGCTGAAGGCACAACGCAACATTGCACTCGACACACTCGTACCTTGTGTCTTTTCTCTGAGTGGATGGTCTGACTGTCGAGTGCTTACATACATGGCAGCGGCACTGAGGTTTACGACGGTTTGGGTCGGAAGGGATTCTGCTAGGATAGTGGCGTCCTGCGAGGTGTAGGGGAGTCTGGGCAGCCATGGGGGTGTGGGTGCGGTGTATGGGTCTGTCCTGGGCATGCTTGGCTATTATTTTCACGTGCCAGCTCCCTCACAAACCCCTCAAAGGTCTCGGATACTCCGGTGGTCATGGCGTGCAGGTAGTGGGCGTTCAGGACCGTGGTGTCGAGCAAGTGGAAAAAGAGTTTCTTGTACCACTTCATCGTGGTCCTGGCACAGTCAACACTGGAAATCATCGAGTCTGACTGATCCACTTGCCTCATGTTCAGATTATAGTCCAGTACAGACTCGGGTTTCCAGACGTTGCACCTCCTCTCGCTACGGTGATCCACGGAGTCTGTCCGGTGCATCAGGGGGCTGTGAACAGTTGATAGGAGGCAAACTTCCCTGTTGTGGTTCCACAGGGTGGCAAGGATGTTATTGGCCTGGAAGAAAACCATCTCGTTCTTGTCAAGTTTCCTCCCTATCTTGACCATATGGAGACGGTTTCTTTTGACTGTACCACAGACTCCGGTGTCGTGTTGGTGGAGGAACCTAGAGAGAAGAGGGCTAGTGTACCAGTTGTCCAGGTACAACACATGACCACGATGAAGGTACTCCTCTATCACTGTCTTCACCACGGCCCCAGAGAGTCCTATACTACGATCTTCTGTTATATCTGTCTGTGCGCCCGTGTACAAGACTATGTCTTGCACATAACCAGTCTTACAGTCACACATAACAAAGATCTTGAACCCGAAACGGTGTCTCTTGCTGGGTATGTACTGCCTAAAGGAAATATTGCCTCTCCACAACACAAAACTCTCGTCTATGACGAGGTCTCTGTAAGGATAAAATGAGGAGCGGAACATTTCCCGTAAATGATCAAATACCAGCCTAATTCTCCTCATTTTATCTGTGTTATTTGCATTGGCTGGATCTTCTGCATCAAAAAAGTGGAGGCGGCCGAGAATATACTGAAATCTGTTACGACTCATCACCTTTCCAAAGAAAGGTGTGAGGATCATTGGGTCAGTTGTCCAGTAGGCAGGAATTTGGTTTTTCCTTACCACACCCATCAAGAGAACCAGGGCAAAAAATAAGAACATCTCTGAAATTGTAACGGGATAGTCATATTGTTGGGAATGCCTGCTCGTGGTTCCCAAACGTTCACTTTCACGGCGCTGTGTTCGTTAAAATATATTAGTCTGTTCCACTATGTGCCTCACAAACGCCTCCCCAAAGAACAAGTGGAAAAAATCCACCCTAGACGAACCCGCATGCACACCTGGAGCCGTGCAACCAGACTGCCACTCCTCAGTGAAAGGGTGAATGATGGGAGTAAAATTACTCCCATCTTCCCAGTTCCACGAGACACCACCGTCTCCAGCCACGTCCCCATCGTCCCCTTCGTCAGGGTGGGGAGGTGAGGGTGGTGGGGGAGGTTGGGGAGGTGGAGAGCGGTGCCTCTCATGACTCGCACTTCTCTTCCCTCTCCCTTTTCCTTTACCCTTTCCCTTCCCTTTCCTTCCTTTCCCCACATCCTGGGCCTGTGGGGAGGAAGTTTAGGAATATTGTGGGGCAAAAGACATGCTGGGGAGTAGCTCCACCTCCTCTCCCCTAGGCCTATGTGCACCACGTGCTCGTGCTGCCTCCCTCACACCACTTTCCCCTTCACCCCGCACTCCCAGCACACCACTTTCCCTTTCACCCCGTGCTGCCGCCACGCCACTTTCCCTTTCACCCGGCACTCCCACCACACCACTTTCCACTTCCCCAGACAAAAGACTTTCACCATACCTGATATGTCTTTTCGCCCCACCTTCTGATCCTCGGGGTGATATTTTTTCTTTTCCCAATCACGAGACGATATCACGTCCTAAGCCGCCGTCATCCTCATCATCCTCATCCTCGTCCTCATCAGATTCGGGATGGAGAGATAGCCGTGCACGTGGTTGGGGAGCAGGCTGGCCTTCCCTTGCCTTACGGTATGTCACATACCGCTTTTTCCGGGGCGAAGGGACCTCTTCATCACTGCTTGTTATTTCTTCCTCTGGCTGGACGTAATCGCGATCCACCACATCATCGTCAAGTGGAGAATCACTACCTCCAGTGAAGGCTGGAGAGACCTTTCCGCGCCATGTCTGACCTGGATCACTGCTAACAGGTGGGTGACCGAGACAAGGGCGAGCGCGGGTCACGCGGGGTCTGGGATGCTGCCCGCCTGGCGGCAGGTAGAGGAGGCTTGGGTACGTGGGCGAATCGAAAATCTCGTGCGAATTTTGAAAATTGTGGAAATTATGAACCTTGCAATTGCAGGACGTTGAAGTACGTCAACGGGATTGGCAGTGACATAATGTGAGGACGTGGAAGTACGTCGACGGGACGCCGCGGGTTAATAAATTGATCCGGGCTCTGAGGAAAAAAAGAAGTTTATATAATGAGTGTTTTATTCTGGAGTAAACATATTATGCTGGGGGTTAGACGACAAATACTTATCCAAGCGACCTCTAAAGGTTAGTACTGTATCACAACTTACTACATTGCAGGGCAATTTGTTCTTAACCCCTCCGTGGCCATGGGTCCGGAATTTTACGTGCACCCCTGGCTGACGCCGGGGCCATTTTCTGAAGATTCGAAAATTGATTTTTTTCCCTTGCTATATTGAAGAGGAAGTTCCAACACACCTGGTAGTGCAAATGTCAGCTTCCTAGACCCATCCTGTGTCGTGCAATCGAACATGGAAGTTGCATAAATTTAGGCAGCTGATACTAATCACATGTAGGTATTGCAGTGACGCAACATCGCACTATTTTTTTTACCAAAAAAACATTGTCAGTGGTGCTGAAAAGGTGTGAAATAACTATATATATGTGTATTTTGAAAATTTTCAGTACATAATATACGAGGGTTTAATATAAAACAATATATTATGAATTTATTTTGCATTTTTCGATGTCTATTGTGTTTATGGTAGTATCGACTTATTTTTGTCGTCTGGGTGGTGGAGTTTGTTGGAAAAGGGAGACGAGAGTGTCAGTTTTCAGACCTAAATGAGATAAATGTCATCCCTTGGGTGTACAGGCTGGGCAGTGAGGGTTGAATTGCGAGATGACCTGTCATTCACACCTCGGACGAGCTGATTAGCAGGAAGGTAAGGAAGGCTTTTTCAAAGACCCACGAAAGCATCACGTGAACACATAAAACTTTCTTGTTATGCATGTAAAAGGCAAAGAATATGTAAAATTAATCAAAACAGTGCAACAAACCTGAGCAAATAGGTAAAGATACCAAACAAAAATAAATTTTTCTTTTATTTTCAGGCCTTTTTTGTAATTTCTGTGTTTATTTATAATCGTAAACAGTGTGGTTGTGTGTGTTTCGCAAGGGAGGAGAAAGATGATATTTTTTGTCTGGGTCGAGATAATGAGTGTAACTATGTGTGTTTAGGCATGGCCACGAGCGAAAAAATCGTACATCCACTCGTCACGGCACCAGGTGGTGTACTGACAAATGAGGTGTGAGAGCCTGAAGTTAAGGTTAGTGTCATGTCTCAGATGTTCTTTCACTTCCTGAAAGTTTTCACAGTTTTCTACAAGTTGCACTGCATCGAATGATCCAAACAAGTAAAATAAACCTGAGCAAATAGGTAAAGATACCAAGACAAAAATGTTTTTTTCTCTTATTATCATGTCTTTTTTTTGTTATTGCATTTATTTATTCATAATCGTGAACAGGGTGGTTGTGTGTGTTTTGCAATAGAGGACAAAGATGATATTATCTGTCTGGGTTGAGATAATCCGTGTAGTTGCGCTTGTTTAGGCATGGCCAGGAATGAAAAAAATAGAAAATCCACTCAGTACAGCAGCAGGCTCTGAACTGCTTGATAGGATGTAAGGGGGTGTCGTGTAGGTCAGTCTGAAGACGTTCAGAACGTTCGTTCCCTTCCCAAAAAATTTCTCCCTTTTTTTATATGCAGCGCTCAAACAACGCCTGTGGCCATTTATCAGGTAAACATCATTCGATCCCAGTGGCCACAGAGGGGGTATTATTTACAACTCTGTTAAAGAAGAAATGCTTAGCTTCATGGAACTGTAATTGTTTGCCAGTTATTTTGTGCCCATTCCCCCCTAGTATTATTCGAGTGATCAACTGTGAAGTATTTATCAACAGCCATGATATTGTGCCGTTTGAATATTTTTAAATACTTGAATTAAATCTCAATCTACGTTTAGTTTGGGTGAAGAGATTCAGGGCTTCTAAACACCCATCGTATGGTTTGTTTCTCAAGCTAGGAATCATTTTGGTTACCCGACGTTGTACTCTTTCAAGTTTCTTTATATCTTTTTTGTAATAAGGTGACCAGAACTGGACACAGTACTCTAAATGTGGGCAAACTAGAGAATTTTATAAGGTGAGGATGATATTATTGGATTTATATTCGAACGTTCTACCAATGAATCCAATTAATTTGTTGACTTTCTTAACAACCTCCGTACACTGTTAGCTCGGTTTGAGATACTGGTCATGGGCCATATATTTCCTAAAGACAGATGTGTACTTTACATCGTCAGCTGCCCAATGGTCATGTAACATTTTATGCTGTTTTGTGTGGTCCATTAGGATAGTCAGTGCGAGCCACACATACTTTTACCCCATCTCTACGGGCAACCACTACTTCATCTCTGAACTCTTGTGCATAGACATCTCCAACCAGTGAACAGAAATAGGGTAATGGAAGTTAATATCTTTCACCAGGCAGTACATTATTGTGCTTGTGAATATCGCCTTGAAGGACAGGACTGATTAAACACCTGCCTCCAGTTGACCCCACTGTACACCTTCCCCTGTCACATCACGCTGGCTCGAAACCTTGCCCCTCCTCTCACATAAAAGTGCCAAGTCTACTGATGCCGGGGCTGCTTGGGCGTTCTTCTGTTGTACTTGCACACCCCTTCAAACCATGTGCCCAGCCAATGGCATGGTTATAGGCACAGCCACAGGCACGGCCATGGCCACGGCCACGGGCAAGGGGGGGAGGGGAAGGAGAGATCGATGTGAAGGTAGTGGTGGTTGAGCCCAGGGGTGATGACTTACCTGATTCAAGCAGTTGCTGGGGTTGATGCTGCCTGGCCACGCTGACCACATGCGCCAAAAGATTCTGGTTTCCCCACATTTGAAGGACCAGGTTGTGAAGAATGGGCCCTAGAGATGCTTGGTTGAGGTGATGAGGGTTGTGGCAGGCAGATAAGGTGATGCACTTGTTGTGAGCGGGGCAGCGTTTATGTAGTATTTGATGTCCATGCTCACCACCATCTTTTTCAATTTTCACAGCTCTGGGATCGTCCACCTCTTCATCTTATGGGAAGTCGTCACTGTTATAGACAATTCCCACCTCCTGAAGCAGTGTGAGGGCATGATCAGATGTCTCAGGGCAGACAGGGGTGGGCACACATGACATGTCACTCTCAGCGTGATAGCTTCCTTCATTTGCTGAGGAAGTTTCTACACTAGTTAATAAACTAGACACAATGACGTCCAGGGCACGCCGTATGGCATTATCACTGAGCCCTTTCTTAGTATCCTTTGCCAGAAGCTTTAAAGGGGGGAATAAGGTAAGAGGTCCATCTGAGGTGGGGACAGAATCATATGAGGTGGAATCTGATGACATCACTCTGCACATTACCAAGTCACTGAGAAGACTATAGCACGCATGTGTGGGCTGGCTGGAGTCTGTCCCTACCCTTTGGTGACAAGATCAAATGGTGGCCAATTTAAACTGTGGTGGGATTGCATTTGCAGTTCCTACTGACGCCTGGTGGTTAGCTTCCACCCCTCTAGCGTCGGTCCTAACCAACGCCCGGCACATCAGGGTAAAGGGCAAAGAAATCGGGAGTAGACTGTAGCAATAGTCAAGCTGGGTGGTACTCCCTAGTTGGATGACAAACTTGTGACAGGAAGAGCTGGAGCTCCCATTTCACCAGCTCTCAGGACATGTTCTTGACCATCTCTTTTTGCTGAACATTTTCATTGTGTTCATTAAATTACAGAGTAGGCCGGCATACTTTCATAATACCTCTTCCTTCAACTACTCGTGCCTACACCACACTACATACACATTAGACATTACACCATATGTTTCCATATCTCATTTACAGTGGCCATTGCTTTATAATGAGCGAATTCGGTGATACCTCGGATTCCCACATGTGGCAAGGTAGAGCTGGTTGCAGTGGACCCTCCTGGTTGCAATCAAGTGACTGTGCCAACAGCAATTGTTGCAAAAACCCATGCCCATCAGAGGTGAAATGCAAGTTTGGCCTCATATTTTACTAACATCCATGGTCTGAATTCTGTTCACTTTTTTGTCCAGTCTTTATCCCCTCTATCCCTATTCCTCACAGAAACCCAAATCTCTCTCTGTACTAACATATTCCCATTTGGTTTTCCTGGTTACCATTTCCTCACAAACTTCCGTAACAAGGGTGGCACCTGTTGATATTCAAATCTGGATTTACAGTTAACACTTGAAATTTCTCGAGCTAACTCATTTTTCAGTATACAAAATAAATTGTCTAAACATTACCAATTATATCTGTAGAGTTTATCACTCCCCCAATGCTTCTTCGAAACCCAGTGTATCTGACTCCATATCCACACACTTGACCAACCTTAACCTCACCCTTACCACTGAAATTACCGTTTTGGGTGATTTTAATGTCCATGAAGTAGAATGGTTATTCAATTCTGCCAGGACTCCCGATACTGTTCTAGAATGCGAGTTGTTTTCAAAATCATTTATTTTCACACATTTGGTAAAACAACCAACAAGAACACCAGATAATCCTGACCATAACACCCATCTCTTGGACCTTTTCCTGACAAATAACCCAGACCAATGCAGGACAGAAGTATTGTCACTACTTGGATCCTCTGACAACAGTTTCATCAAAGCCTCATTAGTCAGTTGCCACAAGCCTCCCTATTCTGAACTTGTCAGGGTAACCAGATGGCTCTTTGATAGAGCTGACTGGGATGGATTTAGATAACTATTATCTTCCTGACGTTCCATCCCGGTCTTTCTTCTCCTTTGACATCAATTCTACCCAATCCCACTTCAGTGACTTAAAAGAAGCTGGTTTGGAGCTGTTCATACCCAGTCCCCATTTTACTAAAAGATCAGACTCACCAAAGTGTTTGCACCAGAGCAACGACCCGAAAGACCTTAGCATGACTTTTACTTAACCCCTCGTGGCCACAGGTGTTGAATGACATTAAGCCAATAAATGGCCTATAAAAAACGGCAAGTATTTGGTGGAAGTGAACGAACATTCTGAACGTCTTCAGACTGCCCTACCCTACACTCCCATACACCCCACACGTCAGTACACCATGCACTTTCGTGATGAGTGGGCATCAGAGTTCCTCCTCTCTCCCTGCCGCTACCCCCACCCAGTGCCACCCTCTCCAGCCCCGTAGACCACTCACCAGAACCGAGATCATGTTGGAGCTGTTTCCCCGTGGCGAAGAGAGCGACAAGGACTGAACTGGATCTGACCTGGAGGTGGAGAGTATGTGCAGAGTAGTGAGGAAAATGGTGATGAGTGATATCACTCTCCTACTACCAAGGAGGACGACAGCAACATCTCCTTGCAGAGTGAGGAGATGCCACCACCACCTTGCCATACAGCTCCACCGCCACCGAAGAGGAGACGGACAGTGATGAAATGGTTCTTCACTGAGGGGGAGGAAGGGATGGCTGGAGTGCAGGTGCACTCAGCCTGCACTGCCTTGCCACCACATCACGCCACCGTACGCACCACCTCACCACCCTGCACAACTTCTCACTCCACCTCACCACCTCCTACCACTCCACGGGCCACTTCACCACCCCCCACAACTGCCCTTGCTACTCCTCCACCCACCATCACCTCCTGGGCCACCTCACCACCCCCCACAACTGCCCTTGCTACTCCTCCACCCACCACCACCTCCTGGGCCACCTCACCACCCACCACCATCACAGGCGCCGCTGCATCACCAGACACTGCCTCTCGTGCCACCTCACCACTGCCAAACACCTCTTGTGCCCCATCACCACCTCACATCACCTCTCGTGGCCCCACACCACCGACCAGCACCTCCCCTGCCCCCTCACCACTACCCAGCACCTCCCGTGCCTCCTAGCCACTGCCCAACACCTCCCATGCCCCCTCACCACCACACCATGCCCTGGGAACCTCCTCCTCAGAACCAGGGGTCAAGTTTTTGCAGAGGTGAGCACGGAAGGAGCGCAAGACTGCCTAGCAGCACAGGAGGCAGCAGAGAACAGTGCAATTCTCCCCTTCACGTGCCTCATACAGGTGGAAAGAGACAACGGCTTTTCGACCCAGGACGTTTGACTTTAACAAGACAAACTCCGGAGTCAGGGACACGATTAGACTGACTGCAACGAGCTCGTTAATGAGCTATTTTCTGGCATTTTTCGACTTGCACCTCATGATGCTCATTTGCGACGAAACGAACAGATTTTTTGCACAGTCGACAGCTGACCTTGCATATGAGGAGACCTTAGGACACAACAATGGACTGAGGTGCCCACCATGTATGTGTTTATGGCACTGACGGTGTTGATGCCCTTAGTGAAAAAACATGTGCTTGTCGGCTACTGGACAACCGATGTGTTGACACGGGTCAATGTATTCAGAAAGTACATGTCACGGAACACATACCAGAACATCCTCAGGTTCCTTCATTTCAGTGACAACACAACCTTGGACTCAACAGACAGTTTGTGTAAGATCAGGACTGTTTTGAAAAACCTCGAAGGCAAATTCCAAAGCTTTCGGGGGGCTTTACAAAAAGTCGTAATCGACAAGTTGTTGATATTGTTGCATGGATGTATCTCGTTCAGGCAATACTTCCCATCAAAACGGCATCGTTTTGGCATAAAGATCTTTGTACTGTCTGACCGTTAGACAAGTGTTGTCCTTGACATGATTATTTGCACAGATGCAATGACAGATATTCCACAAAATGATCATCTTGGGATTTCTGGTGTAGTAGTGAAGGAAATGATGGAGAATTATGTGGGTAGAGGGCACATCATCTACACAGATAACTGGTACACCTCTCCTGAATTGGCAGTGCACCTGCTTTCACTTGGGATTGGTTCCTGTGGCACTGTACGGAACAACAAACATGCCATGTCAGAGTTTGGTGACATTCAGGAAAGAGGCACAGTTGTGTTGTAGTGTAGCAAGGATCCCCTTGCCCTGTATTGGCAAGATAAACGTAATGTGTACATGCTATCAACTGTGCACACAGGTGCTCTCGTCGACACCAGGAAACGAGACCATGCAACAGACGAGCGTATTCGTAAGCCAAATACAATCACGGACTACAGTCGAAATGTGTGCTTGGTTGATATAAGTGACATGCAGATTGGTAGTGTGGGGTGCATTTTGTCGTTCTGTCAAATATTATAAGAAACTTTTCCTCCACAAGGTGGACGTGTGCGTGCTGAATGGGCATCACTACTATTGCCAGAAATCCTGAAAGATGATCACGACGCATAAGTTCATACAGGACTTGGTGTTTGAACTACAGGAATACGGTCCGGTCGTCAATGCCATGGGGGCATACAAATGCTGTGCAGGAGGCAACCAGCAGGTTTGCTGTGAAACGCTGGGCTGCACAGCACTACCTGGAGAAGTTACCATCACCATCTGAAGGCCAAACTCTCATTAGAGATAGCAGGAATGCACAGGTGCACTGCCACATCTGCGCCACCACGAAAAGGCGGCCACGGCAGAGCAAGTTGACCACCTGGTAGTGCCACTCGTGCCAGGTGCTTCTCTGCTCCCCCTGCATCCCCGAGTATCATGCCATTGCTAAGTACTGACTGTGTGGACGAGTGCAGTGTATATAGTGTATATTGCTTAGTGTTACAAAGTAAGATATAAAAGTGTAAGACAGTGGTATTGTGTAAAATAGATTATGTTTTGTAAGTGACTTTTGTACAAAGACAGTGTTTTCCAGACAATGACTTATCTCTATTGACTTTTGACCTACTAGGGGAGGGCAGAGATGGGTACAAGTTCGTCTGCACTAACTTCTGTCATCGCATCATGCACTTGAGGTGAGTAATTATTCTGCTCTGTACTTATTTCTCAGATGCCAGCCCCCATCTGGTTCATTATATACTTACAGTCTTGTTGCCCTAGATAGAGTGGTAATCATTGCAGGTTCTGTTTGTAATGTAAGTGAACAGGCACAGCGTATCTTACATGATAACCGTTGTAATATGCCGATTTTGTCGTATTTTGACCATGTGAAGGTAGCCCCAACAAACAGCTTGCCCCTTCCACCCTACCGTGCCAGCCTTGCCAGTATCAGTGTATGTTCCTGTATTGTTATACACGTATTTTTTACCTGTTTATGAATTTGAACTACCCGCAATCATTGCAGAATCACTTTGAAGCCAATATAATTATGCGTAGGACGTGAGTATATTACACACAGGTACTATAAGATACTCCGAGTTTATCGTATTCTGGCCGTGTGAAGTGTAGGCAGACGTACAGCTTTACCCTTTTTCCTTACGCAGTCAGAAAATATCATATTTTCCCACACTCACGACACATAGACAGCAACATATATTGCAAAAATAACAAAATAAAATTACAGAGAAACGTAAACGTGTTATTATGCGAAAAATATATTTTTTCCTACCTGTATACATACTTATATCTGCTTTGTCTCTCTGTTCCTAATAATTTGACTTATTCCTAGTTTTGAACCAGCATTATGATTCTATTTTAGCCATGCACGTGGTGTGGGAGTGGCTAAAAGTGCCTCCACTCCCCTGTTCCCAATCTGAGCTGACCAGGTGCTAATCCACCCAACCCTCCACATTCTTACCCCATGGGAGAGCCTACCCTCGGGGGACCGGCAATTTCCTCATTTAGGACTGAATGTTCCACCCTTTCATTCCCTCTTCAAACCATACTAACACCGCTAACGTGTAAAGTAACTCGAAATTACCATATTTTAAAAATGTAAAAAAGTATTCATAATATTTTTTCTTTTGAGCTGATCCTAACATATTATGCGCTGAAATCGTTCGATATCATCATATCTAATATATGCGCAATATTTCAGCACCATTCACATTGTTTTTGAGGTTTAAAAAATTATATCAACACGTGAGATGTTGCGGCACAGCAACACATCACTGTGGCGGTATCCGTTGCAGATTTTTCTGCAACTTACACGACCCATTGCATGCCACAGAATGGGTCTAGGAAGCTAGGATTTGCAGTGTTAAGTGCGTCTGAACTTCTTTAGTATGGCAGGGAAAAATAATCGATTTTTGAAACTTCAGAAAATTACCCCAGCGTTGGCCAGAGGCACTCGTAAAATTCCTGACCTACGCCGCGGAGGGGTTAAAATAAAGAAAATCTCAATCCCTCAGTGATTTTAAAACTGCTAGGAACCATGTAAGAGTTACTTTTAAAAATCTGAATCCCTAAGTCAACTTAAAATTGCTAGAAACCAAGTATCTATCTATCTATCTATATACCTAGGCTGCTTCCCCCAAGGAAAGGGAGGTAGCCGAGACAGGACGACACACTCTCCATTTACTCATCCATTCAAACACATTCATTCGCATCTTAGCCCCAAAGGGGAGAACGGACAGATCCTCACCACACCACACCGCACAAGGGTCAACTGCGCAATGCAATCAGTGACATCCGCAGCAGGGCCCGACAGCAGAACTGGTTTACCCCTGCCACATCATAACAGACCCATCCCCTTACCCGCACCTGACCTGACTAGCTGATCAGACCAAAATGCAAGAGAATATCCCCTCAGGGCTGCTTCATCACTTATTCATTCACAATTTCTCTCCATTTATTTCTGTCACGCACAGAAGTAGGAAAGGTGGTGGGAGGAATGAAAAAAGTGTTTAAATGTCGTTTGCTTAGAATGGATGTAAAGAGAAGGCTGTATGAGGGTGCTGTGGTACCGACTGCGTTGTATGGGGCTGAAACATGGAATATGGGTGTAGCAGAGAGGAAAAGTAAGCCCTTGGCCACCCTGTTTGGGATACATGGCGTCTGGCAATGGATGGATGGATGGATGGTATTTATATCAATCAAATTATCAATAAATATTTCCTAAAAGTGTTGTAATATTTGTTCACCTGATCAAGTGACAATTTTTATGGGATTTACTGTTTGTTATCATTATTCTTAAGTAATCCCGGGTCACTCTTTTCCCCTTCGAGAGCTACATGTGGCCCGCGGGCCACCAGTTTGACAGCTCCGTTATAAAGGAATGGAAACAGCAGAAGACATCATCTTCATCTCGAGGTTATTTGTTATAAGGAAGACTTTGACTAATATCTTTTTCTATAAGTCGGGGTAAATGAAAGCAAAAGTAGAAAGGGGACAATTTTCATACCTGCTGCAGTACCAGAGCAGAACCAGGAAGGTTCTTTCTCGTTGAAACGTGTGGCAAGACGAGTCAACAAGGTGTCTGGTTACACGCACTGACGCGTGAAAAAGACTGCCGACAATCCCTGCCAGCATTGTGCCTTGCTGTATTTCTTATTCCTCTCCAGACATTAGAGAGCATCCTTCCCTCCTCTGCTATTTTCTCTGTGTATCATGTAATTATGACATAAAAATTATTTATGGAACACTTTTCATTGGCAGACAACGAGCGAAGTGACAGCTGGAAGAGATGTGACAATGAGCTTTTTATCATTAAGGTACAAGTATCCGATGGATGACGCGAAGAAACCTAGAAACAAAGTGAGTGGATTTGTTGAGATGCTGCAGACCAATCTGATGGAATTTAATTAATTCAGTACGATATAATTCTCTTTATTCAGTTTGGGTTATACTCAAATGTAAGCTTCTATTTATTTGTTTATATATATATATATATATATATATATTTAGAGAGAGAGAGAGAGAGAGAGAGAGAGAGAGAGAAGGATGGGGGGGGGGTTGCGTGTTGTGAGGGAGAACGAAATGAAGAGTAGAGAGGTGAAGAATGCGTGGAGATGTATTTTGTGAAGGTGGGGTGAAAGAGGGAAGGAGGAAGGGGGAGAGGAAGATACATTTTGGGGGAATAGGATTAAGGGAAAATGAGAGAAGAAAGGAGGGCAAGAAGCCCTTCTTCCGAGAAGCGTAATATCTGCTGCGATGGAGAGGAAAAGATTTATGGAGTAAGGATCGGGAGCAGGTACGAGAACGAACGAGGAAAAAAAACATCAGTCATAGGTAGGAAAAGCGGGAAAGAAAAAGAAGGAAATGTGAAAGGAGGGAGAGAGGGAGATGGCATGGAAAGGAACTGGAGGAGGGAAGAAGTTAGAATGGAATGCGTGAATTATTCCTAAGAAAGGAGAGAAGAAGACGGGAAGGAGTTAGGAGGAAAACGTGAAGATAGGAGTATTTACGGAGAAGGGGGGGAAGAGCAGAGGACTGATATGATTGAAAGGAAGAGACAATGTGAGTGAGGATGGACTGTTGGCAATGACAAGGAAAAGAAGCAGAGAGGATGATATGGAGACGGGAGATAGGGAAAATGTGAAGATGTTTACTGGGGAGTGATGAAGAGGAGTTGAAAAATGGAATGGATGAAGGGAGGAGAGAAAGTGAGAATCAATGGATGGCCAACGCTGAGAGAGAGAGAGTAAGAGAGAAAAAAAAGAAAGTTGGAGAGATTAGGTGGGGTAAGCGAGGAGATAATTGAGGCAGGGAAAAATGGGAAAAGAAAAGAAAGAGATTAATGCACGATGAACGAGTATGAAAAGGTCTTAGCAGAGAGAAAAGCCTTGAAGGATATCTTGCTATCAGCAATAATCAAAACCCAAAAGAATTTCTTAGCTTCATTACAAACAAGATGATAATGACAACAACAATACAGTCTTCTAATTTTGGACAAAGGACAGAATACCAACGATGTAACTGGGTCAGTTACTTACCACTTTCATTGCATTTGCATTTACTATAGAAAATGGAACATAATTCCTAAAGCTTTTCCAGTTAGTGAAGAGGATAGTATAATTAATGATATTACATTTAATAACGAAGCGGTACAGTTTTCTGGAGAAAGTTTAAGATATGTAAAGCATCTGCTCCTGCGGAACAATATTTGTGAGAGTTAATCACTTGAATCACAATGACGTAATTTTTGGTTTATTCATACTGCTACCAGGTGATTCGATTCTGCTTTACGAAAGGCTCCTCATATTGAAGGGGTTCATGAAAACCACCAATATCCCATCATAGTTAAAAGTCCCATTTAAGGTAACATTAAACTGTCTGGTGATAACATTACTAAAATGAAAGGGACGTCAAACTGATTTTGGGGTAAAAGGCAATACAGGCAAATCACCAATCACCTAAGCTATTCTGAATACGAATAACAAATGCCATAGGAGTGGAGGTTAACAAAAGCAACTTCGAAAAAAAAAATCTTGTCTTTGACTCATAGAGTAAATACCATAGTAATAACGTACCTTCTAATACGCGACCTCGAAAGGATCAACACCTCTGTTGCTGTTGTTTTACTATGTACTTACTCCGTTTCCGTTGTGGAGGATGAAAGAGAAAGGTCAAGGATTAAGGACTGGTAGGAGCAAAGAATAAAGGAAAGATAAAGGAAAACAGATAAGGTACAAATATGATGAGAAAAAAACAAAGTTGGGAACGCAGCACTGTAGAGAAGCCTGGGAATTATTAAGAAGCAGGGAAGGAAATCAGGGGAAGAAAATGAATTGCAGGAAGGAAAGAAAGGGGATGAGGAGAAAAGTTTGGAAAATTGAGTGTTTAAAGGAAGGGTAAAAAGATATGGGGAAAGAGAAATGAAAGATGGAAAGGAAGAAGAAAAAAAGAATGACGAAAGAAAGTAAGAGGTTGAGATTGTAATATGAACTGAGAGAGAGAGAGAGAGAGAGAGAGAGAGAGAGAGAGAGAGAGAGAGAGAGAGAGAGAGAATGAAAGGAATTATAAAAACAGTAGCCATTTTTCCTCCGACTCTGAGCACAGATTTTGTAGTCCACTCCTTGCGGCCCAGAAGTCTTCCTGAGTGTTATACACCTTCACACGTCAACTCATACTCATCGTCCTTACTAAACACATACAAGGGATGTCTCATTCAGGACAGGCGTATTTGTATAACAAGGGGTGCTTTTATAACATTCTAGTGATCTTGTGGAAGATGAGTGAAAACAGTGTTACCGAAATATAGCTCCTCAGACTGTTCGCTGCCCCTTTAAGGAAAGACTTCTTGTCCTCTTAGACAACAGTCCATTGCTCTTTCCACTCCAACATAAAGGCGGATGAGAAATATTAACTGTAAAGACAAGAAATTGTAAATCACATAAAAAATTAAAAGCTATAGTAAAGGATAAACTGTAAAGGTAGAAAAATGAACTTGAGTGTAACAAATTCTAAAGCATTTGTCATCTGCATACAAGGATTACGAAAAGTCCCAGACTATAATACATAATAGTGTGATCCTCACTGACCCTGATGCACAGGAAAAACTGATCTTCTGTTAAAAAAAAAAAAAAAAAAAAAAACATCCAACTTTATCACTGTACCTAGCTGATTACAATACTTTGTAAATATTATATGTTTCTGATTGAGTTCGTCATGAGGGTGGAACCAAACTGTAGGAGGGGTTTGTAGACTATATTCATGAAACTGGTTACAATTTGAGGAATATAGTCTTGGCAGGGACGGTGTAGAGGGATAGCCAACCCTGGTGAAAGTCTGTGATAGTGTGCTCTGGTGAACAGAGCGTGGGAGCTCACTGAGCTGAAAAGCTTACATTAGTAAAATCTGTAACTAAATGGAGTCAGCAGACAGAGTTGCCACATCGTATGGTGAAATGATGTATTAACAGATGATGTACACATTTGTATACAATTCAGTGATTCAGCATGAATATTTCTACAATTAATCGTGTTTACATAGGACCAGTAGATCGCTAGGCCACCACTCATGCGAGTCCTCTTGATCATGTACAATGAAATGGAAACTTAACTAACGTGTACCTAACCACGTTACACTGTAGTGTATGAAGCCAAACTGAGAACGAGCCTGATTCTGGGACCTCTTCTTATCACTATAATTGGACGAAACAAAATTAATTCAAACAGCCAGCATACACTCACTAAGGACAACCAAACAGGTATGCACAAAGACACCAGGAGTAGATAGATGATGTTAGGTAGGAAGGGAGACAGGCATCAAAGAAGGAAGTGAATTCACTGCTACTGAGATAGGAAAGGAATTTTATACGATCTGAGACAACAAGGGGGTTTCTAAAGGAGACATTGAAAAAGGGAGTCAGCGGACGAAAATCAGTTGACAGGTTTGCTGTAGAGGCAATGCGATGACAACTCGGGAGTGTCAGACATACGAACAGGTGGTGGTAAGACGTTTTATATTTGGACAGAATATCAAGATAAGAAATGGCAACATGCTTGTTATCTATAGAGACTACAATAATTTTAGGATGATAAGCTACAATAAGCAAGGATCCATTTGCCGGAAAGGGACAGGGAATTAGATGGCATGCACCAAAATGGGAGGAATAATTCATTGGAATGTGTACAAGAATACTCTGGTGAAGGTGGGTAGGCTCAAACAGCGGATAATAAAATTCATCATGGTGCTGGTCAAAGGGATCAAATCAGGTTAAATAGATGCAATTTCTAGACGCTAGAGGATGAGCAACATGATCAACTGGTAATAGTTTGAAACCAACATGACTGAGATCCAAATCTCCGACGTCACTTATGATGACGTTAATAAAGTTGGTTACTGGGACAATGGAGTTTTGTGCCGCCAGTAAATATTCAGAGAAAGGGGATAACTTTGCAGTGGTAGGTAGAGTATGATAGTAAGGTAGTCATAAACAACTCGTGATAAATGTTTGGTCGTATCATTATTATTATCAATGGAATCAAGCACTGCCTATGACATTATAATTCTGAGTAATCATTCTTTGGTGGGTTTCAGCATCCAGGGTTAGTTCATGCACTTGTTTACCTGGTTCAGATACATCACTAGCCATGACCGTACCAAAGAGGTACATAGAAGTGATTATTGTAAAGTATAAAACGCCTTGTTTCTGTCCAGATCTAGAGTGCTGTTGAAGATCATCAAAGTGTAGGCAATCTACTAGGAACATGATAAATGGAATATTGCAACTTGTCTGCTTTGGCTATCTGAAGATTAACAACGTGACGAAGGTACTGCTGAGTGGCCTCCAAACGTCACATGACTTAACGCCATGTGACTCTGTGGTTTGGAACATGATCAGTGAGATAGTTAACAAAGCCTAGAAATCTTCAGGAATTGAAAGAAAGAATAACAACAGAATCTGACAACTTGAAAAATGATCTTGAGTTGAGAAGAAGAATTTGCCACTGATTGTCTAAGAGGTGCCTATTCTGTTGAGGGGAAGAATTAGGTCATTTTGAACATCTGATATATATATATATATATATATATATATATATATATATATATATATATATATATATATATATATATATAATCATCATCATCATTAGCCATAACTAGACCAGAGTGTTTACGTTTTGCACTTTGTTCCCATTTTTCAGAGTAGGAAATACAGTTTTCAGATTTTGATCAATTTAACTATATTTGCACACAATACTACATGTTATTAATGTGCAGGCAAAGTTAAATTCTACAATACGAAATAGGAAGCTTGTTGAATGAAAATAATCATGGTTCGAAGTCGCAGCCTTTTCAAACATTTGGAGAAGTTCGGTATGCCTTCTGACACTTGCAGTGGCATTGGCTTCTGCTTCAGGTTATAGATAATGTTTAAATAAAAGCTTCGTGACTTACTTGCTCACCAACAAATTATTCAAATGGTATTATTATCAGTCAAATTATCAATAAATATTTCCTAACAGTACTGTAATGTTTGTTCACCTGATTATATGACAAATTTTATGGGATATACCATTTGTTATTTCTCATTATTCTTAAATCATCGTGGGGCACTTTTTTCCTCCTCGAGGGCCACATGTGGCTCGCGGGTTTTGACAGCTGTGTTATAAAGGGAAGAAAACAGCAAATGACCTTATCTTCATCAGAGGTTTTTTGTTATAAGAAAGACTTCGACTAACATCTATTTCTGTTCGTCGGGGTTATGGAAAGCAAAAGTAGAAAGGGGACCATGTTCATATCTGCTGCAATGCCAGAGCAGAAGCAGGAAGTTTCTCTCTCGCTGGTAGGTGTGGCACGAGGACGAGTCAACAAGGTGTCTGATTATACGCAGTGACGCGCGAAAAAGACTGCCGACAATCCCTGCCAGCATTGTGCCTTGCTGTATTTCTTATTCCTTTCCAGACATTAGAGAGCATCCTTCCCTCCTCTGCTATTTTCTCTGTGTATCATGTAATTATGACATAACAATTATTTACATAATACTTTTTATCAGCAGACAGTGAACAAAGTGACAACTGGCAGAGAAGTGACGACGAACTTTTTATCAATAGGGTACATGTATCAGATGAATGACGTGAAGAACCTTAGAAACAGACTGAAGGGATTTGTTGAGATGCTGCAGACAAACTTGCTCTAGCGGTCCCCTCTAAGTGGAGCCTCCTATCTGATGGAATTTAATTCATTCAATACTTTATTATTCTCATTATTCAGTTAGTGTTATAATCAAATGATAGCTTCTATTTGGAGAGAGAGAGAGAGAGAGAGAGAGAGAGAGAGAGAGAGAGAGAGAGAGAGAGAGAGAGAGAGAGAGAGAAGGGGAGGGTTGCGTGGTAAGAGGGAGAACGAAATGAAGGTTAGAAAGGTGAAGAATGAGTTGAGGTGTATATTGTGAAGATGGGATGAAAGAGAGAAGGAGGGAGGGAAAGAGGAAGTTCCCGGTAAGGGTAATAGGAGTAAGGAAAAATGAAGGAAGAAGGAAGGTTGAGAAGCCCTTCTTCCGAGAAGCGTAGTATCTGCTGCGATGGAAAGAAAAAGATTTATGGAATAAGGACTGGGAGAAGGTATGAGAAAGAACGAGGAAAAAACATCAGTCATAGGTAGGAAAAACGGAAAAGAAGAAGAGGGAAATGAGAAAGAAGGAAGAGAGGGAGATGGCATGGAAAGGCACTGGAGGAGGGAAGAAACTAAGAATGGAATGCGTGAGTTATTCATAAGGAGGGAGAGAAGAAGACGGGAAGGAGTTAGGAGGAAAACGTGAAGATACGAGTAAGTACTGAGAAGAGGGAGATGATCAGGGGACTGGAATGAGTGAAAGGAAGAGACAATGTGAGTAAGGATGGACTGTTGGCAATGACAAGGAAAAAAGACAGAGAGGATTTGGAGACAGGAGACAGGGGAACTGTGAAGATGTTTATTGAGGAGTGAAGAAGAAGAGTTGAAAACTAGAATGGCTGAAGGAAGGAGAGGAAATGAAAATCAGTGGATGGCCAGCGCTGAGGAAAAAAAAAAAAAGTTGGAGAGGTTGGGTGGGGTAGGCGTGGAGATAATTAATGAGTTAGGAAACGAAATGGGGAGAGGAAAGAAAGAAACAGATAAATACGTGATGAACGATCAAGAAAAGGTCTTAGCAGTGAGAAAAACCTTGAAGGATATCTTCTGTCTATCTATCTATCTATCTATAGCCTGACGCCCTAATCCCGCAAAGGGTGGCCGCAGACAAAACGCCTCCAAGTCGCTCTGCCACCGACCATTTGACTACCCTCCCCCCAACTCACCCCCCCCTCCCTCATATACCTTTCAACTCCATCCCTCCACCTCATCCTCGGTCTACCTCTCCCTCTCCCTCCGTCCAACTCACCTACATACACCCTCTTAGTCAGTCTTTCATTCTCCATTCTCTTCACATGTCCAAACCACCTCAATGTATTTCTCCTAATCTTCTCGACCACATCCACATCCACCCCACAGCGTTCCTTCACTTCTTCATTCGTCAACCTGTCCCTCCACGTCACTCGACATGCTCCTCTCAAGTAACTCATTTCCACTGCTCTCACTCTTGACTTGTTCCCCTCTTGCAAGGTCCATGCCTCGCTTCCATACGTCAGGGTAGGGATCACAATACTATCATGCAGTGACTTCTTAACTTCCATACTCACCTCCCTATTTCTCATCACTGCTTTCAGTGTACCAACGACCTTCCTTCCCTGCTGTACCCTTTCACGCGCTTCATCCCCCAAAGTTCCATCCTTACTCATCACACTACCCAAGTACTTGAATGCACTCACATTCTCCATATCCTCACCATCCAACCTCACTGCACACTCTGTGACTTCATTCCTCTCAAACACCATAACTTTACTTTTGTTTACATTAACTTTCAGATTCTTCCTCCTACACACTGTCCCAAATTCATTCACCAAACCTTGCAACTCCCATTCATCTTCACTCAACAGTACTGTATCATCAGCAAACAGCAACATCGGCAGCTTCCAAATCTACCTTCATTCATTAGAGCCACCCCCACATCCAGTGCCCTACCCTGCACCTCCTTTACAACCCCATCCATGTATATATTAAACAGCCATGGAGACATCACACAACCCTGTTTCAGTCCCACACTGAGATCAAAGAACTCACTCAGCTCACCATCCACTCGCACTGTAACCCTAGCTCCCTCGTACATACTGTTCACAGCACTCAACAATTTCCCCTCCACTCCATATATTCTTAATACCTTCCACATACGTTGCCTATCTATTCTGTCATAAGCTTTCTCCAAGTTCATGAAGGCAGCATACACTTTCCTTCCCTTCTCTAGATACTTCTCCACTAAACATCTTAGAACAAATATCTGATCTACACACCCTTTTCCCTTCCTAAATCCCCCTTGTTCTCCAACTAGCTCCTCTGTCATATGCCTAACCCCATCAATGAGTATTCTACCATATATTTTACCAGTCACATTAAGTAGGCAAATACCCCAATGGTTACCACATACTTCTCTCTCTCCTTTTCCTTTGTATAAAGGAACAATTATACCTGATTTCCAGTCCTCTGGAACCCTTCTCTCTTCCCAAGCCAATCTACACAACTTCCATATCCACTCCACAACAATCTCACCCCCATACCTAAGCATTTTACCACACACTCCATCAATTCCTGGGGCCTTTCCCAACTTAATATTCTTCATCGCTTCCACTACTTCTGCCCTACTGATCTCTTCCTCCCTCCTCTCATCTCTTCTTCTCCCAGCCATTCCCCAACCGCTTATACTCGCACTGCTCTCACTCTCCAAATTCAACAAATCCTCAAAGTGCTCCTTCCATCTCCTCAGTTTCTCTCTCTTCTCCACCAACAATCTATTATTCCTATCTTTCACTCCCCTACTATTTCCCCTTTCACACTGCCTTACTTTCTTTACCTCCTTCCAAAACAATTTCTTACTCTCCCTCCATTTCACACTCAGATTCCTCCCAAACTCCTCATCCACTTTCTTTTTACTCTCCTTCACCAGTCTTTTAACCTCCCTTCTGCTCACATATTCCTCTCTCTTCTCTCTCTCATCTTCTCCCCTACCTCTACTCGCTAACCATTCACTATATGCCTTCTTCTTTTGTTCCACAGCTCGTTTCACCTCATCATTCCACCATGCTGTCCCTTGCACACCCTTGCATCTCCTCCTCACTCCACAAACCGCCTCACACGCTGCGCCTATCTCTTCCGTGAATATCTTACATACGTCTTCCACCCCTTCCATCTGCTCTAGCTCATACCTTCCCAGTCTTTCTTCCACTATGCTCTTATACTCTATCATTTTCTCACTATCTTGCAATTTCTCCACTCTTCTCACAGGAGTTGCTTCCTCCTGTCTTCCCCTTTGTCTCCTCAACCACTTTCTTTGCAGCTCTACCTTGGCCATCACTAAGTGATGGTCCGAGACTCCATTCCCCCACCCTCTCCACACTCTTGCATCCAACACTTGTCTTCTCATTCGCTCATCCACACACACCCTTTCGTTCAACAAGTTCACCATCCATCCTCCTCATTACTCTCCATGTATACCAGTGGATCATCTTATGACGAAAGTAGGTGTTGGCTATTGCCAACCCCTTACAAGCACAGAAGTCCACCAAAGCACTTCCATTCCCATCTACGTCAGCTGGCACACCCCACTGACCAACCACTCCATCCACTCGTACATTCCCAACTTTGCCATTCATGTCTCCAATCAACAGCATTCTCTCGCTCCTCTCAAACTTGTCCATACACGCATCTACACTCTCCCAAAACTCATCTTTCACTCTTGCCACTCGATCCTCTGTCGGGGCATACACACATACAATCGCCCACGTTTGTATACCTACTTTCATCCTCACCCATACAATCCTTGCACCCACTGTTCCATACTCTCTTATATTCTCCTTCCACTTCTTGCTTATCATCAGACATACTCCCCCTCTTGCCCTCTCATTTTCATTGACTCCCGCACATATACCTAAACCATATTCCCATACTCTCACCCTTTCACCTTTCCATTTAGTTTCAGTCAATCCACATACATCCACTTTTGCATCCTCAAGCACTTGAACAATCTCTCTCTTTCACTTCATCATTCACTCCTCTCACATTCCACGTTCCCACCCTAAGAATGTCCTTCGTCCATTCCTTAGTCGTCAACATATGGTGCGTCCGGGTCCGAGGCGCTTTGTTCGCTTTTTTAGTTAGTTCTTTTTACGGGGTGGGGCACTATCAGCAATAATTTAAACCCAAAAGAATTTCTTAGCTTCATTACAAATAATAACAACAACAATATAGTCTTCTAATTTTAGACAAAGAACAGAATACCAACGATGTAAATGGAAAATTTTTTACCAGTTTCATTGCACTTGCACTTACAGTAGAAAATGAAATATAATTCCTGAAGCTTTTCCAGTTTGAGAAAAGGATACTATAATTAGTGATATTACATTAGGTAAAAAAGAGGTACAGATTTCTGCCAGAAGCTTTAAGATATGTAAAGCATCTGCTCCTGCGGAACGATATTTGTGAGTGTTAACCACTTGAATCACACTGACGTAATTTTTGGTTTATTCTTACTACTACCAGATGATTCCACTCAGCATAAGGTACTTCACACTGAAGTGGGTCATGAAAGCTACCATTATCCCATCAGAGTAAAAAGTCTTATTTAAGGTACCATAAAACTGTTTGGTGATAAGACTAAAATAAAAGGGACATCAAACGGATTTTTCGGGTAAAAGGCAATACAGACAAATTACCAAAGCCATTACCTAAGCTATTCTGAATACGAGTAGCAAATGCCATACCAGTGAAGGTTAACAAACGAAACTCTGAGAAAACAAAATCCTTGTCTTTGACTCATGGAACAAATACCATTGTTATAACGTACCTTCTAATACGCGACTTCCAAAGGATCAATATGTCTGTTGTTGTTGTTCTACTATATACTTTCTCCGCTTCCGTGGAGGATGAAAGAGAGGGGACAAGAATTAAGGACGGTAGGAGCAAAGAATAAAGAAACAGTAAGGGAGAACAGAAATGGTGCAATTATAATGAAAAAAAAAAAAAGTCTTGAAGGCAGCATTGTAGAGAAGCCTGGGAATTATTAAGGCGCAGGGAAGGAAATAAGAGAAAAATGAATTGCAGGAAGGAAAGAAAGAGGATAAGAGAATTTTGGAAAACTGAGCTTTTAACGGAAAGGGAAATAGATAGGGGAAAGAGAAATGAAAGATGGAAAGGAAGAAGAAGAAAGGAACGGGAAAAGAAAGTAAGAGGTTGAGATTGTAATAAGAACTGAGAGAGAGAGAGAGAGAGAGAGAGAGAGAGAGAGAGAGAGAGAGAGCGAGAGAGAGAGAGAGAGAGAGAGAGAGACAATGAAAGGAATTATAAAAACAATAGCCATTTTTCCTCCGACTCTGAGCACAGATTTTGTAGACCGCTCCTTCCGGCCCAGAAGTCTTCCTGAGTGTTACACACCTTCACACGTCAACTCATACTCATCGTCCTTACTAAACACATACAAGGGATGTCTCATTCAGGACAGGCGTATTTGTATAACAAGGGGTGCTTTTATAATATTCTAGTGATCTTGTGGAAGATGAGTGAAGACAGTGTTACCGAAATTTAGCTCCTCAGACTGTTCGCTGCCCCTTTAGGGAAAGACTTCTTGTCATCTTAGACAACAGTCCATTGCTCTTTCCACTCCGTCATAAAGGCGGATGAGAAATATTAACTGTAAAGACAAGAAATTGTAAATCACATAAAAAATGAAAAGATATAGTAAAGGATAAACTGTAAAGGTAGAAAAATGAACTTGAGTGTAACAAATTCTAAAGCATTTGTCATCTGCATACAAGGATTACGAAAAGTCCCAGACTATAATACATAATAGTGTGATTCTCACTGACCCTGATGCACAGGAAAAACTGATCTTCTGTTTTTAAAAAATCCAACTTTATCACTGTAAGTAGCTGATTATTTTGTAAATAATAAATATTTCTGATTCAGTTCGTCATGAAGGTGGAACCAAACTGTAGGAGGGGTTTGTAAACTATATTCATGAAACTGGTTACAGTTTGAGGAATATAGTCTTGGCAGGGACGGTGTAGAGGGACAGCCAACCCTGGTGAAAGTCCGTGATAGTGTGCTCTGGTGAACAGAGCGTGGGAGCTCACTGAGCTGAAAAGCTTACATTAGTAAAATCTGTAACTAAATGGAGTCAGCAGACAGAGTTGCCACATCGTATGATGAAATGACGTATTAACAGATGATATACACATTTCTATATAATGCAGTGATTCAGCATGAACATTTGTACAATTAATCGTGTTTACATGGGACCAGTAGATCGCTAGGCCACCACTCATGCGAGTCCTCTTGATCATGTACAATGAAATGGAAACTAACTAACGTGTACCTAACCACCTTACACTGTAGTGCATGAAGCCAAACTGAGAACGAGCCTGATTCTGGGACCTCTTCTTATCACTGCACTGGACGAAACAAAATTAATTCAAAAAGCCAGCATACACACACTAAGGACAACCAAACAGGTATGCACAAAGACACAAGGAGTAGATAGATGATGTTAGGTAGGAAGGGAGACAGGCATCAAAGAAGGAAGTGAATTCACTGCTACTGAGATAGGAAAGGAATTTTATACGATCTGAGACAACAAGGAGGTTTCTAAAGGAGACAATGAAAAAGGGAGTCAGCGGACGAAAATCAGTTGACAGGTTTGCTGTAGAGGCAATGCGATGACAACTCGGGAGTGTTATGATGGGGCTACTCTGTTCCTCACATTAGTCCAGAGCTTACTTATAACCGAATGCTTGATCATTAGATGGGCTCTTTTGACACATGAGGGGTCACGTCTGTGTCAACTGGGAAGTAGAAAAAGTGCATTGCATTCGAATGGGCAAGAAATACTGAAAAGAGTTGGGTGGGAGTCAAATGACAAACACTAAGTGCCTTGGAATGAATACTACAAGTACGGGAACCCTCACATGAAGCCTTGTCTGCCAGAACAAATGCCGAAAGAAAAGCCAGACATACGAACAGGTGGTGGTAAGACGTTTTATATTTGGACAGAATATCAAGATAAGAAATGGCAACATGCTTGTTATCTATAGAGACTACAATAATTTTAGGATGATAAGCTACAATAAGCAAGGATCCATTTGCCGGTAAGGGACAGGGAATTAGATGGCATTCACCAAAATGGGAGGAATAATTCATTGGAATGTGTACAAGAATACTCTGGTGAAGGTGGGTAGGCTCAAACAGCGGATAATAAAATTCATCATGGTGCTGGTCAAAGGGATCAAATCAGGTTAAATAGATGCAATTTCTAGACTCTAGAGCATGAGCAACATGATCAACTGGTAATAGTGTGAAACCAACATGACTGAGATCCAAATTTCCGACGTCACTTATGATGACGTTAATAAAGTTAGTTACTGAGACAATAGAGTTTTGTGCCGCCAGTAAATATTCAGAGAAAGGGGATAACTTTGCAGTGGTAGGTAGAGTATGATAGTAAGGTAGTCATTAACAACTCGTGATAAATGTTTGGTCGTATCAGTATTATTCTCAATGGAATCAAGCAAAGTGCCTATGACATTATAATTCTGAGTAATCATTCTTTGGTGGGTTTCAGCATCCAGGGTTAGTTCATGCACTAGTTTACCTAATTCAGATACATCACTAGCCATGACCGTACCAAAGAGGTACATAGAAGTGATTATTGCAAAGTATAAAACGCCTTGTTTCTGTCGAGATCTAGAGTGCTGTTGAAGATCATCAAAGTGTAGGCAATCTACTAGGAACATGATAAATGGAATATTGCAACTTGTCTGCTTTGGCTATCTGAAGATTAACAACGTGACGAAGGTACTGCTGAGTGGCCTCCAAACGTCACATGACTTAACGCCATGTGACTCTGTGGTTTGGAACATGATCAGTGAGATAGTTAACAAAGCCTAGAAATCTTCAGGAATTGAAAGAAAGAATAACAACAGAATCTGACAACTTGAAAAATGATCTTGAGTTGAGAAGAAGAATTTGCCACTGATTGTCTAAGAGGTGCCTATTCTGTTGAGGGGAAGAATTAGGCCATTTTCAACATCTGATTTAACTTGATTTTGAATTTACTTGATGTACAGTTCACATAGCTGAAAAAAAATTGATGATGATAATATGGGTATTATAATGGTAAAAAAACTTTCCCCCCACCCTGTACATGTACTGTATATATATATATATATATATATATATATATATATATATATATATATATATATATATATATATATATATATATATATATATATATATATATATATATATATATATATATATTGTTACATAGCCTATGATTTCATCATCCTTTGTGTAATTCTAACATACAGTATGCTGCATGTTTGATCACGAGCGTGTTCTACCTCACTCCCCCCTTCTACCCTTATCGTAGAGTAAGTCGTTCTTTCTGTTGTTCAGAGCAGGATTGTCAACTCTTTGTCCCCTATGGCTTCATTTGCGCGTCCTTCTTACAAGTTGTATCAAGCTCTAACGGTCCCTATATAATGAGCTCAGTCTCTGCATTAATTGCCACTTAGATCTACTCCTCATTTTGCTCACATATCTGTCCTCCCCTGTACAGTTGTTATTATTGTGGGTGCTCAGGAAGTCTCCAACCATCCAGCAGCTGTGTAATTTGAGTATAAGTGTTATTACATTTTGTTCTTGTACTGTGTAGCATAAGGTGTTAATTCTTAGGCCTAGTAAGGTTTTTGTGATTCATGTGTTTTTATGTCAGTCATTGTTGATAATATTTTGTATCTGTAATAATATATCTTGCATTCACTGAGTATTATCCGGTTTTCTCATTTTATCAGGGCTGACTTAGATAAATTTACTCATGCTAATTTCGTGTTAATAGAGGCTATTGCAGTTAACCATATATTTAACCTGTTTTTTGCCATTACTTTATCCTTATGAGTCCTGAATGTTTTGTTATTAGTTTGAGCATTAAACTTTAGCTTGTAATTTTACCTAACTCTTTTGTTTTGAACCTGGAACTTTACGGGACAGTAGTGATTTTTAGTATTCTCACTTAAAGTGTACATTATCTTTCTCTGTTCCGTAACATAAATTTGGCGACCTCTTATCAGGATATTCAGGATATTATCATAAGGATATTGCTTGATATTTTGTGACTGATTTATTCATGATGTCTACTATTACTACGCTTGATGAAGCCAAAGATTTTTTGTCAAATGTACAAACAGTGTGTGATGTAGAAAACAGAACAAAGAATGAACTTAAGCTTGTTGCTCAACAATTGGGAATTGCAGTTCACTCTCATGATTCTAAAGATCAAATTGTTGACATGATTAATGAAAGCTTGTTTAATGTAACTCCTCCAAATGACCAAACGCAGATTAAATTAGCTAAGTTACAGCTAGCCCTGCAGGAGGCTCGTGCTAAGGAGGCTGAATTTCAGGCAAATGCTCGTATTCAGGAGGCACAGATACAGGCTCAGGCACAAATTGAGCTTGCTAGGATTCAGGCAGACCATGAGTATCGCATGAAACAAGGTGGAACTGGATCATCTAGCTCTGATGATTTTGATGTGGCTAAAAATGTTAAACTTGTCCCTCCTTTTAATGAATCTGATTTAACAAAGTATTTTCAGTTGTTTGAGAGGGTAGCTACAGGATTTAATTGGCCCAAAAAGTATTGGCCAGTACTCCTTCAAACTGTTCTCACCGGTAAAGCTCAAGTAACTTATGCATCTTTGCCTCAGGATCAATCTGATAATTATGATGTAGTTAAGAGCTTGATTCTTAAGGCCTATGAGCTTGTTCCTGAAGCCTATAGTGTAAAATTTAGGACAATTTATAAGCAAGATAAGCAATCCCATGTTGAGTATGCAAAAATCAAAGAAGATCTGTTAGAGCAGTGGTTAAATTCTAAGAATGTGGATTCTGATTTTGGTAAATTTAAGCAAATGATTTTACTGGAGGACTTCAAAAGGTGTATTAATAATGATGTAAGCCTATATCTTGATGAGAAAAGAATAGATAATTTGTCTGATGCTGCAGTTTTAGCTGATGAATATGTTCTCACTCACAAGAGATATTCTAGAGAAAAAAGGAAAGCTGAGAGTAAGTACGTTGCCTCTACTCAGAGTACAGGTAACAGGAAAGAGAATAAAGATGATGTTTCTCAAGAAATAAATACCAGCTTCACCTCTAGGTTTCAGAAAAGTAAATGTACTTATTGTAGTAAGCTTGGTCATACTACGGAGAAATGTTTCAGGAGACAGCGTGATGTGAACAAAAAGGAGTCTTTAAATATTCAGTCAATTGGTCTAGTGTCCACCCTTGAGAGTTCCCAGAATTCTTTAACTGAGTTAACTGAACCTGCTTTGAGGGGTAAATTAAATTCTCATGATGAAGCTTCTTCATTTGAGCAGTAACGTGGGTGACACTCTCAAGAGTTCATGTGCTAATTTCCTGTCTGATGGTTTTGTCAGTCCTCTGGACAGTAATGACAGGAAATCAGTTAAAATATATCGTGATACAGGTGCTTGCCAATCCCTTATGCTGACCAGTGTTCTAGGCTCTAATGTTAATTCCTCTGATGAAACTGTAATCTTACAAGGTGTAGGGAATAATTACTTCTCTGTCCCTCTGTGCAGAGTGAATTTAGAGTCTGGTTTTGTTAATGGTTCCGTTATGGTTGGGTTAGTTGAGACACTCCCAATGTCAGGTGTAACTTTCTTACTTGGAAATGATATTGGTGGAAGTCAAGTGTGTCCAGCTCCTCAGTTGTCTAGTGAGACAGTGGTTGCGGCCCAGGATTGTGATGTCCCTGATGTGTTCCATGCATGTGCTGTCACTAGGGCTAAGTCTAAAGTTACTGGTGACTTAGAGGATAATGGTGATGATGATGTTATCCTTGCTGACACTTTTCTTGCTAATTTGGACCACTCACCAGATGAGGCAGTACCCCGTAGTGTTGATAATTTGTCTCATCAAGAGTTGGTTGAGTTGCAGGTTGCTGACCCTGAGTTGAAAGGTCTAGCTAACTCTGCTTGCAGTGAGGAAGAGTCAGCTGGTGCTTCTGCTTGTTATTATATAAAGTCAGGAGTACTTATGAGGAAGTGGAGACCCCCAACAGCATCAGCCGACTGTGAATGGGAGGTTGTACATCAAGTTGTCATCCCTCGTGTTTGTAGGCAGGATATCATTAGAGTGGCTCATGATTCCAGTTTGGCAGGACACCTTGGAGTGAGGAAGACTGTGGCATGCATTTTGAAACACTTCTACTGGCCAGGTATCTTCAGGGATGTTTCCTGGTATTGTAAGTCTTGTCACACCTGTCAAGTTGTGGGGAAGTGTAATCAGACCGAAAAGGTTGCACCTCTAGTTCCCATTCCTCCTTTTGAGGCGCCATTCACCCGTGTGTTGGTGGATATTGTGGGCCCTCTTCCTAAGACTTCTTCAGGATTTTCTTATGTGTTGACCCTGATTGATATGGCTACTCGTTATCCTGAAGCCATTCCACTTAGAAATATCTCAGCAAAGAACGTGGTTAAGGAAATGCTAGGGTTCTTCACAAAGTTTGGTCTGCCCAAGGAGGTACAGACTGGGGAAGTAATTTCACGTCAAATGTTTTCAAGTAGTCTCTGAAAGAGTTGAGCATCACCCAGATCACGTCTTCAGCTTACCATCCCCAGACCCAAGGAGCGTTGGAGAGATATCATCAAACACTCAAATCGATGCTCAAGAAATACTGTTTGGAACATCAGAAAGACTGGGATAAAGGTCTTCCATTCGTTGTATTTGCCGCAAGAGAATCTCCAAATGAATCACTGGGCTTCTCACCTTTTGAACTACTGTTTGGCCATGAAGTAAGAGGACTCCTTAAGTTACTCAAAGAATGCTGGCTGTCGGAGGAAGATGACGTCAACCTGCTGGAGTATGTGATGAAGTTCAAAGAACGGCTGTCCACTGCTTTACAGCTGGCGAGAGAGAATTTAGGAGCTGCTCAGAAGATGAAGACTTGGTATGATAAGAAGTCCAGGTTACGCCACTTTCAGCCAGGAGATCAGGTTTTGATTCTGCTACCAGTGCATGGGCAACCTCTTCAAGCCAAGTTTAGTGGTCCTTATTTCGTGGAGAAGAAACTCAGTGATGTCAACTATGTCATCGCCACACCAGATTTTAGAAAGAACAAGCAACTTTGTCACATCAACATGCTAAGGTTATATCACAGGCGGGACGAAAATAACCCAGTCTGCACTGTAGCTGTTCAACCCAAGTCTGCAAGTGAAGTTCTCCCATGCAGCATGAGCCTGAGTGATAGTTTGGGGAAGAATCCTGATATCATGAATGATCTCCAGACTAAACTTTCTCATCTAGCTCCCAAGGAAAGGCAGGAGTTTTTGGCATTACTGAAGGAGTACCCGCAAGTGTTCCATGACACTCCAGGAAGAACCACTGTGTTGATGCATGATGTCGATGTTGGAGATGCAAAGCCAATTAAACTGCCTCCTTACCGTGTGAACCCAGTGAAAGTTCCTCTCATCCAGAAGGAGCTTGGCTACCTGTTGGACCACAAGATGATTGAGCCCTGTCAGAGCGAGTGGAGTTCTCCTGTCACTCTAGTCCCTAAACCAGGTGGGTCACAGCGGCTTTGCATCGACTACAGACGTGTTAATCAGATAACCAAAACAGACACTTACCCTCTCCCTCGTGTGGAAGATTGCATAGACAAGATCGGAAAGGCTAGGTACATAAGTAAGTTTGATTTGTTAAAGGGATACTGACAAGTACCTATGACTGAACGTGCTAGGGAGATCTCATGTTTTGTAACACTAGGAAAGACTTTTGCATGTTCTGTAATGCCATATGGTATGAAGAATGCACTAGCCACATTTCAGAAGCTCATGAACGTTGTAACAGAGGGTTTGACTGGGTGTGTTGTTTATATTGATGATGTATTAATCTTCAGTGACAACTGGAAAGATCACCTATGCCATGTCAGTAAATTTCTTGAGCGTTTGGTTCAGGCTAATCTTGTAGCTAATTTATCAAAGTGTGAGTTTGGTCAAGCTAAAGTTCAGTACCTTGGGTACGTAATTGGTGATGGACATGTTGCACCACCAGGAGCTAAGGTTCAGGTTATAAGTGATCTTCCCAGACCTAAAAGTAGGAAAGAGGTACAAAGTTTTTTGGGAATGGTAGGTTATTACAGGAGATTTGTTCTTAACTTTTCAGTTCTTGTATCACCACTTACAGACCTACTGAAAAGGGGAGTTAAATTTGTCTGGACCGATAACTGTGAATCCTCTTTCAGCAAACTTAAAGCTATCCTATTAAGTCAGCCAGTGCTCGCTACTCCAAATTTTGCTAAGCCTTTTAAGATGGCTGTTGATGCAAGTGATACAGGAGCTGGGGCTGTTTTGCTGCAAGAGGATGATCAGGGTATTGAACACCCTGTATCTTATTACAGTAAGAAGTTCACTGCACCTCAAAAGAACTACTGAACTATTGAGAAAGAGCTTTTGGCCTTGATTTTGGGTTTACAGCATTTTTCATTTTATTTGTGTTCTGGTTTTGACCCCATAGTCATTTATACCGATCATAACCCACTGAAATTCCTTAGTACTGTAAGTTTGAAGATAAAAATCAGAGATTGACAAAATGGAGTCTACTTCTTCAGGAGTATTCATTAGACATACAACATGTCAAGGGGAAGGAAAATGTTATTGCAGATTGCTTATCTAGACTTTAGACAGATTGTTTTAGAGTAATAAGAAATTTCCTTTGAAAATTTCTTTTTCTTTGTGGGGAGGTGTTATAAAGCCTATGATTTCATCATCCTTTGTGTAATTCTAACGTACAGTATGCTGCATGTTTGATCACGTGCGTGTTCTACCTCACTCCCCCCTTCTACCCTTATCGTAGAGTAAGTCGTTCTTTCTGTTGTTCAGAGCAGGATTGTCAACTCTTTGTCCCCTATGGCTTCATTTGCGCGTCCTTCTTATAAGTTGTATCAAGCTCTGCCGGCCCCTATATAATGAGCTCAGTCTCTGCATTAATTGCCATTTAGATCTACTCCTCATTTTGCTCACATCTCTGTCCTCCCCTGTACAGTTGTTATTATTGTGAGTGCTCAGGAAGTCTCCAACCATCTAGCAGCTGTGTAATTTGAGTATAAGTGTTATTACATTTTGTTCTTGTACTGTGTAGCATAAGGTGCTAATTCTTAGGCCTAGTAAGGTTTTTGTGATTCATGTGTTTTTATGTCAGTCATTGTTGATAATATTTTGTATCTGTAATAATATATCTTGCATTCACTGAGTATTATCCGGTTTTCTCATTTTATCAGGGCTGACTTAGGTAAATTTACTCATGCTAATTTTGTGTTAATAGAGGCTATTGCAGTTAACCATATATTTAACCTATTTTTTGCCATTACATTATCCTTATTTGTCCTGAATGTTTTGTTGTTAGTTTGAGCATTAAACTTTAACTTGTAATTTTACCTAACTCTTTTGTTTTGAACCTGGAACTTTACGGGACAGTAGTGATTTTTAGTATTCTCACTTAAAGTGTACATTATCTTTCTCTGTTCCGTAACAATATATATGTGTATATATATATATATATATATATATATATATATATATATATATATATAGATATATATATATATATATATATATATATATATATATCATCAGCTATAACTAGTCCATTGCTGAACAAAGGCCTCCCCCAAACTTTTCCACGAATTGATTGACTGAGCCAATCTTTACCACATTTTCCCTGAAAATTTCTCTATCTCATCTCTCCATCTCCTGTCTGGCTTTTTTCTGCTACTCTTACAATCTCTTGGTGTCCAGTCAGTCAGCCTCTTGCTCCATCGGTTATCCCTTGTTCTTGCTATATGGCCTGCCCACCTCCATTTGTGTTATTTTATAACTTCTATAATATCTTTGACTTTAGTCTCCTTGGCTGTTTAATATATATATGGATGGGGTCGTAAAGGAGGTACAAGGTAGGGCAATGGATGTGGGGGTGGCCTTAATGAATGAGGGTGAGATTTGGAAGCTTCCGGTGTTGCTGTTTGCTGATGATACAGTATTGTTGAGTGAAGATGAATGGGAGTTGCAAGGTTTGGTGAATGAATTTGGGACAGTGTGTAGGAGGAGGAAGCTGAAAGTTAATGTAAACAAAAGTAAAGTTATGGTGTTTGAGAGGAATGAAGTCACAGAGTGTGCAGTGAGGTTGGATGGTGAGGATATGGAGAATGTGAGTGCATTCAAGTACTTGGGTAGTGTGATGAGTAAGGATGGAACTTTGGGGGATGAAGTACGTGAAAGGGTACAGCAGGGAAGGAAGGTTGTTGGCACACTGAAAGCAGTGATGAGAAATAGGGAGGTGAGTATGGAAGTTAAGAAGTCACTGCATGATGGTATTGTGATCCCTACCCTGACGTATGGAAGCGAGGCGTGGACCTTGCAAGAGGGGAACAAGTCAAGAGTGAGAGCAGTGGAAATGAGTTACTTGAGAGGAGCATGTGGAGTGACATGGAGGGACAGGTTGACGAATGAAGAAGTGAAGGAACGTTGTGGGGTAGATGTGGATGTGGTTGAAAAGATTAGGAGAAATACACTGAGGTGGTTTGGACATGTGGAGAGGATGGAGAATGAAAGACTGACTAAGAGGGTATATGTAGGTGAGGTGGAGGGAGGGAGAGGGAGGGGTAGACCGAGGATGAGGTGGAGGGATGGAGTTGAGAGGTATATGAGGGAGGGGGGGGTGAGTTGGGGGGAGGGGAGTCAAATGGTGGGTGACAGAGTGACTTGGAGGCGTTTTGTCTGCGGCCACCCTTTGCGGGATTAGGGCGTCGGGCTATAGATAGATAGATAGATAGATAGTCTGCTCTCTCACCCAAGTTGATGTTTTCGCTCTTAAAGATTTTCCCAACATTGACCTTTCCATTGCTCTCTGAGAACGGATTAATTTATTTTCCATTGATTTTGTCAGTTTCCAGGTCTCACATCCATACGTCATAACTGGAATTATACATTCGTTATATACTTTTCGTTTCATACAAACTGGCAAGCTACTTTTCATAATGTCTCTTTGTTTACCGAAAGCTTTCCATCCAATTGTAATGCATCTTTTTATTTCGCTATCATGATCTTTTGTTAATTTTAGTATTTGTTCCAAGTAGTTGTACTCCTCAACTTCTTCAAGACTTTCATCGCTTATTCTGATGACTCTCTTTGGTGTTTGTGGCTTAAACATTACTTTAGTTTTACTCCGATTCATCTTCAGTCCTACTGCAGAATTCTTTTGTTCAGGTCAATTAACATTTCTTGCAATGCCTTCGCTGTTTCTGAGATTAGGACAATGTCATCTACAAATCTTAAATGGTTTAGCTTTTCTCCATCAATATTCATTCTTTTGTTTTCCCAGTCTAGCTTTCTGAAAATACTTTCTAGGCATGCTGTAAATAACTTTGGTGAAATTGTATCCCCCTGACGCACACCCTTCTCAATCTTATTTTTTTCCGAGTCCTTATGTAATTTAACTGTAGCAGTTCCATCTTTATATATGTTTTCAAGCAGTTTTACAATGTTCTCATTCACTCCTTGTTCTTGCAATGAATTTATAATTGCTATGTGCTCCACTGAATCAAAAGCCTTTTCGTAATCAACAAAACCTAAGCACAGTGATTTATTATATTCTGTAGTTTTCTCGCTAAGCTGATTCATTGTATATATATATATATATATATATATATATATATATATATATATATATATATATATATATATATATATATGGATGTGGAAAATGTGCAGATTGGCCTTAGAGGAAGGTAGAGTCCCGTAGGATTGGAAGTCAGATATAATTATTCCCTTGTACAAAGGAAAAGGGGAAAAAGAAGTGTGTGGTAAACATAGGGGCATCTGTCTTCTTAGTATAGTAGGAAAAGTGTATGGTAGGATACTTATTGACAGAGTTAGAGAAAGAACAGAGGAATTAGTTGGAGAAGAACAGGGAGGCTTTAGGAAGGGAAGAGGTTGTGTAGATCAAATATTCATTCTTAGATCTTTAGTGGAAAAGTTTCTAGAGAAGGGAAAGAAGTTGTATGCGCTTTCGCGGATTTGGAGAAAGCATATGACGGTGGATAGACAAGGATTGTGGAAAGTGTTAAGAATATATGGAGTAGAAGGGAAGTTGTTGAATGCTGTGAAGAGTATGTACGATGGTGCGAAGGCTGCAGTGCGTGTGGATGGTGAACTGAGTGAATTTTTCTCTTTGAAGTTTGGGTTGAAACAGGGATGTGTCATGTCTCCATGGTTGTTCAATCTGTACATGGATGGGGTAATAAAAGAGGTACAAGGTAGGGTAGTGGATCTTGGAGTGGCCCTGGTGAGAGAGGGTAGTGTTTGGAAACTCCCTGTACTGTTGTTTGCAGATGATACTGTGTTGTTGAGTGAAGATGGAGAGCTGCAAGGCTTGGTGGATGAGTTTGGGAGAGTGTGTAAGAAACGGAATCTAAAGGTGAATGTAGGGAAGAGTAAAGTGATGGTCTTTGAGAGAGGTGAAGTCAGTGAATGTACAGCGAGGTTGGATGGTGAGGAATTGGAAAATGTGAGTACGTTTAAGTACTTGGGTAGTGTGATGAGTAAGGATGGAGGTTTGGAGGGTGAAGTGTTTGAAAGGGTACAGCAGGGAAGAAAGGTTGCTGGTTCCTTGAGAGCAGTGATAAGAAACAGGGAAGTGAGCATGGAAGTGAAAAAGTTACTACATGACAGTATTGTGATACCAACCCTAACGTATGGAAGTGAAGTTTGAACGTTGCTGGAAGGACACACGTCAAGAATGAGAGCAGTGGAAATGAGTTATTTAAGAGGAGCCTGTGGAGTCACATGGAAAGACAAGCTGACAAATGAGGATATAAAGGAGCGTTGTGAAGTGGATGTGGATGTGATAGGAAGGGTTAGGAGGAATACACTGAGGTGGTTTGGCTATGTGGAGAGGATGGAGGGTGAAAGACTGACGAAGAGAGTGTATGTGAGTGAGGTGGAGGAGGGAAGAGGGAGGGGGAGGCCGAGGATGAGATGGGGGGATGGGGTGGAGAGGTATATGAGAGAGGGGGGGTCTGAGTTGTCAGCAGGGCAGTGAAATGGCGGGGGACAGGGCGACGTGGAGACGATTTGTTTGTAGCTACCCCGAACGGGATTGAGACGTCTGGCAATATATATATATATATATATATATATATATATATATATATATATATATATATATACATATATATATATATATATATATATATATATATATATGTATATATATATATATATATATATATATATATATATATATATATATACACATATATATATATATATATATATATATATATATATATATATATATATATATATATATATATATATATCCCGACGCCCTCATCCCGCACAGGGTGGCCGCAGACAAAACGCCTCCCAGTCGCTCTGTCACCCACCATTTGACTACCCTCCCCCAACTCAGTCCCCCACCCTCATATACCACTCAACTCCATCCCTCCACCTCATCATCGGTCTACCTCTCCCTCTCCCTCCCTCCATCTCACCTACATACACCCTCTTAGTCAGTCTTTCATTCTCCATTCTCTTCATATGTCCAAACCACTTCAGTGTATTTCTCCTAATCTTCTCAACCACATCCACATCCACCCCACATCGTTCCTTCACTTCTTCATTCGTCAACCTGTCCCTCCATGTCACTCGACATGCTCCTCTCAAGTAACTCATTTCCACTGCTCTCACTCTTGACTTGTTCCCCTCTTGCAAGGTCCATGCCTCGCTTCCATACGTCAGGGTAGGGATCACAATACTATCATGCAGTGACTTCTTAACTTCCATACTCACCTCCCTATTTCTCATCACTGCTTTCAGTGTACCAACGACCTTCCTTCCCTGGTGTACCCTTTCACGCACTTCATCCCTCAAAGTTCCATCCTTACTCATCAAAATATATATATATATATATATATATATATATATATATATATATATATATATATATATATATATATATATATATATATATATATATATGTGTGTGTGTGTGTGTGTGTGTGTGTGTGTGTGTGTGTGTGTGTGTGTGTGTTTGTGTGTGCGCACATAAATTTACATGATACAGCGGAAATTAAGATCGTGTTGAAAAGAGCCTGACTGATTAGAATGCTCGAAGAGAAATCGATGTTGGGAAGTGTTGCTGATATGAGGGCAGTGAAAGAACGATGTGGAGGTCTGTCAGATCACACAATAAACTAGAATTGCACTCAACAGAGCGCATACCTCCGCCTAGGCCCAACATGAAGTTTCTTTTAATTCAGTCAACTCTAATCCAATATATATAAAAAACTACCCCCCCTATAAAAGCATATTTAAATCTGCTAGATCCGGAATTTTATATGGATCCGTGCCAAAAGTGTACACATTCTTAGATACCAAAATCCTAAATATACCTGAATTTTTCCTCAAGATCCATGCAGTATTCGTTGAAAATTTTACGAACATGTCGAAAAACGCCCTATCTGACAATGTTAAAAAAAGTGAAAAAAAAAAAAAAAAAATCCTGGATCCACACCTTTATACGGATCCGCACCAAAATTTAATGGAGTCTATTCTGGGCCAAGGCCCATTCTTCCATCAAGATTCGTGGAAATCCGACCAGTAGTTTTTGTGTCATCTCTCTCACAATCCAAACAAACAACAAACAAACGGACAGGGGTGAAAACGTAACCTTCTTGTCGGAGGCAATTATAACTGTGGTATGCAAGACCAAGCTAAGAGGAGTGACGTGGACCAAGAGAGAGAGGAGCAGTCAGGGAGAGAGACTGAAACTCGAGAACCTGAGGATCATAGAAATGACACATGAATACATGGCCAAAGTAGGGGAATGAAATGGATCAAGACGGCTTGTGGAATGCATATAGGGGTTGCATAGTTAGGAATGCTAAAGCGGTGTGTGGTGTGGCAAGGTTAACAACAAAGAAGAAAGGTACGACATGGTGGGATGAAAAGGCTGAGAGAGCAGTGGAGGAAAAGAGGAAGAAGTGGCCAGAATAGATACGGGGCAGGGGTTCAGTTGAAATAAGAACTAAACATACTGAGAGCAAGAAGCACATAAAGAGGTTAGTGAGGAGGAAAAAGAAGGAGGTAATTGATGAACTTAGTAGAAAAAACGAATGCGAATTATGTTCCCCAGCGTAGACTCTGCTGAATTCCACAGCTTGCCGCCGAGACTATTGGTAATGATGAGCCCGTGAACTAGGAGCAGGTAGCGTGTCAGGTGAATTAGAAAAACAGGAGCAGGTGTATTTCTCCCTCTTTATTATGCCACAGAAAGATACAGCTGTGACAAGAGAGAATAACGGAATAGAGCGTCTACTTCTGGTGAGAGCTAGAATGTAACTGACTGCCCTCGCTGCCCAGCCCTGGGAACCAGTACAGGTCAGCAAATTAGGAGATGCCACTATCTCTCGGACATATGGAGATATGTACACGAGTAGGTGTGAATTACAACTCTACCAAGCACATCATACATCTCAATAAGGCAGTATTAACTGCATATGTAGTATTAACACATACATATTTCCCCAAGACTGAGATATATACAGAATTTTTTCCCTTCCCTCACCTCTCTTTCAATCTCCCTGTTTACGTCCAAAAGTACCAGCCTTAGCATGTCTGGCCTCTCTCTCTCTCTCTCTCTCTGGGGGCGCGGTAGCACAGTGGTAGTGCGCTGAACTTGTGATCGGGAGGTCGCAAGTTCGAGCCTCGCCCGGGCTACCGTTGCCAGGAGGGGTAGCGCCCTCTTGTAACCCAGCAGGTCTATATGGCCTTAGTTGCCTAGCTCGGGGAATTCATTTCTCCATTTCTCTCTCTCTCTCTCTCTCTCCCACCACACTCAACAGTGAGGGTGTATTTGGTTATATATTGTACAATACATATTCATTAAATGATTAAACACATCCCTGTATATAACATGTAAAAGTAGTGTGAGACATAACTCACTGTGGAAATGATGCCAGAACCAGAACAATTACTCTGAAAATAGGAGATTATTATGGAATAAGGTGCAGAAATGTAGGAGTGACAATGGAAAGAAATGTGAAAGTGTGAAGGATATAAGTGGTAGATGGGGATGAAGGAAGGACCAGATGGAAAGAATATTTTCAAAGTCTGATGAAGGGGAATGGAGACTGCAAAGTGACTGTTAACATGATTGGTTTGCGGGGTGTACAGAGGAAAAATGCAGTGTCAGGAAATGTGACACTCGCACAGGTGAAGAACTCTGTGAAGCGGCTGAAAATGGGAAAGCAGCTGGGGTTGAGCAGAGATGATTAAATGTACTGGGTAGAGCGGAATGGAGTGCTTGTTGGAGATATGTAAGAAGGCATGGACAAGTGAAGCTGTGCCAGCAGAGTGGAAAAAGGCGGTGGTTGTACCCCTGTACAAAAATAAAGGTGAGCGAAGTAGTTGCAAGAATTATTATCGTGGCATAAATCTATTGATTGCAGGGAAGGTACATGCAAGAATTACTATAAAGTAAGAGAGATATCAGAAGTCCTAGTGAGTGATGAACAGGTCGGCTTTAGGAGTGGCGGAGGATGTGTGGATCAAATATTTGCAGTGAGACAGATACAGTAGTGGAGAAGGCTTGTGAGAAGGACTGTAAGGTGTTAATGGCATTTATGGATCTGGAAAATGCATACGACAAAGTAGATAGAGAAGGATTGTGGAAGGTTTAGCGCTTGGATGGTGTGGATGGTAAGCTGCTAGGTGCCGTCAAGAGTTTTTATGATGGTAATGAGGCATGTGTAAATGGGTATCTAAGTGAATGGTTCATGAACAGTTAGGGCGTGCGACAAGGTTGTGTGATGTCCCCATAGTTGTTCCGTATATATGGGATTTATGAGTGAAGTAAAAACACGAGTAATGGAGATAGGGATGGCGTTGGTAATGAATGGTGATGGATGGAATATGCTGATGATGCAATGCTACTTGGAAATACCGGACAAAAGCTTGTCAGACTAGTGCAGAGTTTTGTACATGCCTGTGTGAGTCGTGCCTTGAGAGTAAATGTAGAAAAGATTAAAGGGATGGTTATTGAGAGAAGTGTTATGTTACAGTGAATGGAGAGAGATTGGAACTGGTGAAAGTGTTTAAATACCTGAGTGCAGTGATAGAAAAAAGAGGAAAATGTGCAAAAGAAGTGTTAAGTAGAGTGACACAAGGAAGAAAGTAGCTGGTGCTTTAAATGCTTTGATAAGTGAAATACCTTGTTGGAGTCAGGTCGCCATGACAACACTGGAGATCACACTGAGGGTTTATTAAAAAAATAACTGCATACTTGTAGTGACTGGGGAGGGGACTGCCTGCCCGTACTCCCACAAACTCTTACTATGAGAAGTATGAACCCTGCTCGGCCCCAAATGAATCTGAACATGAACATCAAACCATTTCCCCACCATTAGTAAGACATAAATAAAAATGAATACTCTTAAAAACAGTGAAAATATTCTTAAACACAACGTCCTATAGAAAAAAATACAGACCTGCTAAAAGCAAAACCGATTTTTCATAAACTGCATTATCTTACAACTTGCAAATAACCTGTTTGAAAATGATCTGGCTTCCTTCAAAGTCTTCCCAAATGACACAATCCACAGTCTTCCTTTGGTTGCACTTGGGGCCACGTCACAGAAGCTCCCAATTCACCACCCTCTGCAGGAATCCGTGGCAAATGTGATCCTGGTGGATGCACCCCATTCTGAGGCTCCAGTGGCATGTTGTTCCCCTGTTCCAGTGCTGTCTCCAGGATCCCCGAGGGTTCCACCGTGTTGTCCACGTTATCTTTATTCTCATCGAGCTTCACTTTCCTCCGAATGTGGTGCTGATGACGCATCACCGTCCTCCCATCCAGCAGCTCCACCTTGAATGATATTGGCCCAGATTTCTGCTCAGTAACTCCGGACAACCACTGTAGACTAGAACCGAAATTAGTAACATAAACAGGATCTCCTACTCCTAACTCACGACTCCGATCATGGTAATATTTCTGTAATTCTTGTTTTTTTCAAACCACACCATCAACAGCAGGGTGCAGCAAATCTAAACAAGTTCGTTGTTTTCTCCCTATTAAGGGTTCAGGTGGTGAAACTCCTGATGTGGTTTGTGGAGTGACACGATATCGTACCAGAAATTATGACACCCTTGACTCAGTGGAACCACCCGACAGTTTTCCTAATGCATCCTTAAGAATCTGAACTGCCAATCCTGCTAATCCATTAAAAGCTGGGTGCTAAAGGGAATTCTTAATATGAACTATTCCATTCTGTTTCGTACATTCGTTAAATTCCCCACTGCAAGAGTTAGTACCATTGTCTGTTACCACTGTTTCAGGGAGACCCTGTGAAGCAAAAGTATTCTTCAGTTTCTCAACAGTACTTGCCAAAGTTGCAGAATTTGTAGGCTGAACATCCAGCCATTCTGAATGAGCATCAATGATGAATACGAGGATGAGGTGGAGGGATGGAATGGAGAGGTATATGAGAGAGGGGAGGTGTGAGCTGGAAGCAGAGCAGTGTAATGGCGGGGGACAGGGCGACATGGAGGCGATTTGTTTGTGAACAATCGCTTACGGGATTAAGGCGTCTAGACAGATAGATAGATCAATAATGACTAAAAACATTTTACCCATTAAAGGTCCTGCATAGTCCAAATGTATCCTGGACCATGGTCGCTGGCCACTTCCAAGGTGGAAGTGGTGCTTCAGGAGGTGAAATTCTTGACTGCTGACAATTTTCACATTGCTGCACAACATTCTCAATCTCATTATCCATCTTTGGCCACAACATATAGCTATGTGCAATATTTTTCATACGAGATACCCCAGGATGTACTATTGGCAACATATGAATCTGGTGCAGTATAAGAGTGAGGCTTGGGTGTGGCAGTTGGTACGCCAGCAGTCAGTGACGTATTCATGCGTCTTTTGTGTCTGGGAGGATGAATGAATGGGTTGCCAATCAGTGGTAAAAACCGGCATGTAGAATGAATCAATATATTTAGAGGATTATAGTATAAGTAACCATACATATGGGTGCAATATTTTTCATACGTGATACCCGCACGATGTACAATTGGCAACATATAAACCTGGTACGGTATAAGAGCAAGGCTTGGGTCTGACAGTTGTTACGCCTGCAGTCCGTGACGTATTCATGAGTCTGTTGTGTCTGGGAGGATGAATGAATGAGTTGCCAATCACTGGTCAAAACTGACATGTAGATATGAATCAATATATTTCGAGGACTATAGTATAAGTCACCATACATACGGGTGTTTTCTGTTAATGTCATAGCACATTTAATTAATAAATCAGCTGCAATGATAAATGATATTATGAGGTTTCGTATCATAGGCTGATCCAATGGGTGTTCACTTACCCTTAAAAATAGCTGGTGTCTTGCGTTGCTAGACGGTGGAGAACCTCTTTTTCAATACATTATTTGATACAAAAAACAAATCATTTCCATAAACTTTATAATGACATAATCTCTGTAAAATTAATACATCATACGCAGATGTGGTTACTGTCTGCTACTGCCACCATAAAACGTAATCGTCCCTTCCCTTTCTGTTAGCTTTTTATTGCTGGAAACTCACTCCCATCTTCCCCTCCCCCACTCCCACCCCTGAACCCCCTACCCCTTTTGCTCCCCCCTTCCCCCTCTAAACAGTCAATTCCTCTCCCTCCCTCACTCCCCACTGACTGGGGAAAGTGGAAGTTGCAAAATCTGCTCTCCCCACATCTTAAACCCATAGTGGTTATCCACCTTAATGACCCCTAATGCGGTTGATAAGCTATTCTTAAGACAAACTCTCTCTCTCTCTCTCTCTCTCTCTCTCTCTCTCTCTCTCTCTCTCTCTCTCTCTCTCTCTCACATACACACACAGAGGCCATCTCACATTGTCACGAGTCGTCTAGTGACATTGGCTTTTGTGGGAAACCGCGAACTCTAGTGGAATCCCAGTTTATCGTTCATTTAACCGCTCACTCGGTCGGGAGTGTTTTTCAGACAACTTTCCAATGTGTCATAAGTGATCATCTTTGTGCAAGACATTAGCGCTTCCGATGAGCGATTTATTTTGGGCAAGTTTTGCTCATTCTAGCCGTTAGTAAGGTGGCCACAGCACTTGCCTCCTTCCCACGAGTTAGTCAGTCAAGGTCTGAGTGCCATGGAAGTAGGTAGTGTGTGGTAGTGTCCTTCCTACGACGCAGTTCCCACCACCATCGTATTCTCACCTACAGTAGTGTAATCGGCAAGAGACTAAAGTGAGTGCAGTGTCCTTCCAGTAACGAAGCCCAGTCATCTGCTTAGTCCACTCTTTGACCAGTATTTTCTTTTCGTTTTCCTAGACTTAAGAGTTTAGTTAAGGTGCTGTTCCCTCACATGCCGGCCGGGTGCACCGCATGTTGTTTTCCTAGGTTTAAGAGTCTAGCTTTTGAGTGAGTGAGTGCAATCTCCTTACTTTGAATTCATTTTGAAATGTAACATTAAATTTATTCCTTTGTAATCAATAAATTTAACAGTTCTTTTTCTTTGAGCTTAATGTAATGTAAACTCGTGTTTCATCTCTCCATTGAGCTTATTTCACTTATAGCTCCTAGCTTGCATAAATGCTTTGCTATTCATAATTGGTACTTAGTCCAGTCTTGTTGTATTAAGCTTAAAATCCGCTGTGCCATCTAGGAGTTAATGCATCAGCAAGAACCTGATATTAATAGTATTACTTATTGACTGTCAAGGGTGAAGTCACTTTCTCCAGAGGCTAACAGTACTAACAACAGCAATTGTGAGGAATTAGTCTCTGCTGTGTACTGTTGAGAAAGTTTATAAATTCTCGTTCTTAGAGAATCGGCGAAGCAAGGTAGCATAAAGTAATCATTGCTTGATTTTTAGCAAGACAATTCATTGTCCCTGCTATCAGTATTATTGAATAATTATCATTTAATATTGCATTTATCTTAAAAACCCCGTGACAATTGGTGACCTCGCCAGGATATTAACTCCTAGCTCTAAAGCTATTCACGAGATAATACTCACTCGTTCATACTTAGGTATTTATCATTAAAGTCTATAGGCACTACCTTACTGGTGATTATTGATTCATTTTTATTAATTTACATAATAGTTTTGACAGTCAGTTGTTTGTTTAATTTTCATTCTTTACCAGTTTAATTAGATAAAACTGGTCACCACTAACCTGTGCCTATTTTCTTTATTTTTGATTATTGGCATCTCTCTTTGCAAAAAAATCGCAGTCAGTACTGAGTCGCTAGTTTATTAGATTGAGTTAGCATCATGTTGACTAGCGTCAATGTACAGGAAGGCAAAGATATGGGTCGTACAGACCCAACTGAAATTAAAAATTACGTCCTCTCTTGGCTTAGTATCGAGCAGCAACGCGAGAGTGATGCTCGTGAAGAGCGTAGAATCCAACGCGAACACGAGCAAGAACAGCGCAAACATGAACAAAAACAACGCGAACTCGAGTTAGAACAAGAGCGAGAACAACGCGAATATGAGCGTGAACAACGTGAGAGAGAACGAGAACACGAACGTGCCGAGCGAGAAGCACACGAAAAACATGAACTTGAAGTGCTGAAGCTCAAGCGAGATTCCTTGGCTTCAGACACATCTGGTGCATTTGGTCCAAGCTCCACGAGCGTTCTCCCTGCATATGTTATGGCGACCCCACACATCAAGCTTCCCCCATACAAAGATGGTGAGCGAATCAAGCCATACATAGCTCGTTTTGAAGACATGGCTCAACTTTACCAGCTGGATGATGCAGCTAAGCAGCTTCAGTTTCTTAGCCTGTTTGATGGCCCTGCCCTCGATATTCTCCACAGAATTCGTGGAGACAATCTCACGTATGAGATGATCAAGGCCGCACTCGTCAAAGCGTACAGTCTCACAGTTGACGACACCAAGAGTCAGTTCATGAGGGCGCGTTTAAAGGATAAAGAGACTGCCGTTCAGTTTCTTGACCGGCTTACTGCTTACTTAGATGAGTGGATGGAGAAAGATGAAACTCCTTCCACGTGTGAGGGGATAATTGACCTTATGCTGCGCACGCAGCTAGAAAAGTCGTGGCCTACCGAACTTATGGCTCAGCTTAAGATCTGCTAGGTAAGAGATGCCAGCCAAATGGTGAAGAAGGCTGATGCATTCTTTACTGCATACGGGTATCAAACTCGCAAGCAGCATACCTGGAACAGGAAACCTGATAAATCTGGAAAACCGTCTCAGACTGAACCCCAGCAACAAGGCCGTTTTCAGAATAATGGCCAAGGTCCAAAACCGCAGAAGGACCAGGGGCAAAACACTCAGAACCTGAGTGGAAGCGGTACGATAAACAGAACCTTAACCAGCAACAGTACCGGTATTTCAAGCAGCAGCAGGGCAAGGACAAACCACGTAACCCTCAGTCAGGACAATCGACTTTAGTGTATCGGAGGCAGGATGCAAATGCAGCCCTTATGCCACAACAAGCGTACAGTGGTGCCAACCCCACCAGCACAGGTACTTTGCAGTTCACTAGTTCCCCAATGACAGTGAACCCTCCTCCACAGGTGGTCAATGCTCCAGCTCCTCAGATGGTGAGCACGACCCCTCAGGTACCAAGTTCTTAGGGCACCACATTTGCTGCATCGATTGTTCCGCAGTCTCACCAATGACTGGCTGCTACCTTCTCAGACCCTTCCACCAGTAACACTGCCTTTCTTGTTCAGCCAGGGTTTGTGGGAGGTGTTTCTGTAAGTGTCCTGAGAGATAATGGTTCCTCAGGTTGCTCTGTCAAGCAAAGTTTAGTTCGGCCAGACGAGTACACGGGTAAGCAGATCCAAGTTAGGCTTATTGATGGGTCACTGAGATTGTTCCCTAAGGCACGTATCCAGGTGGCATCTCCTTTCTACACTGGCTTGACAGCTGCTGTTGCCATGCCAGAAACCTTGTTTGACCTCATTATCGGCAATATACCGGGCATCAAAAACAGTTGCGCCGTAGATGTTGCTACTCAGACTTCGGCTGTTGCAGTAACACGAGCCATGGCCAAGGCTCCGAATCGTGTCACCCCATTGACCATCACAACGCCGCAAGATTTGATTCGTAGGCAAGACGTTGTCCAAGAACAACAATCTGACCCGACACTTGCCTCAGTGGTAAGAAGCTGGGGGGTAAAGTGATTAAGTATTCACGGGGAGGTCAAGCCAGGTTCCTTCGCAAGCGAGGACTGCTGTACCGTGAGTCACGAACACCCCAGGGCGAGGTTCGACTGCAGTTCGTCGTTCCCGCGAAGTATCGCCGGGCAGTGTTCGAATTGGGTCATTGTTCAATCATGGGAGGTCACATGGGCCAAAAGAAATCCTCTGACCGCATCCATGCTGACTTCTTCTGGCCAGGAATGGGACAGGAAATAAAAAGGCTTGTGCGTTCCTGTGATGTGTGTCAGCGTACCACTGACCGGGGACGTGTTCGTCCTGTGCCATTGAAACCAATGCCTGTAATCTCTGAACTGTTCGAGAGAGTAGCAGTTGACATTGTTGGGCCAATCTTTCCTTGGGCAAGTGATAGATCAAAGTATATCCTCACTATTGTTGATTTCAGCACACGGTGGCCTGAAGCCGTGGCCCTTAAGAATATAGAGGCCGTCACTGTTGCTGAGGCATTGATCGAAGTGTTTTGTCGCGTAGGTATCCCCAAAGAGGTCTTAAGCGACCGGGGTTCGCAGTTCACCTCTGCAATGATGAATGAAGCATTCAGGTTGTTGTCCATCCGAGGCCTGCAAACTACGCCTTATCATCCCATGTGTAACGGGCTATGTGAGAGGTTCACTGGGACTCTCAAGAAGATGTTAAAGTGCATGGCCGCCGAACAGCCAAAGGAATGGCCGCGGTTCATTGCTCCTCTTCTGTTTGCTTATCGAGAAGCCCCACAGCACTCCTTGAAGTTCTCACCCTTTGAACTGGTGTATGGAAGGTTGGTCCGTGGACCACTTCAAGTCCTTTGCGAGTTGTGGGACGATGAAGAACCTGACCCTGAAGTCAAGACCACCTACACCTACATCCTTGATCTAGCTGACCGCCTCCAGTTGACATGCGAGTTAGCTAAGGAAGAATTGATCAAGGCGCACGAAGTTCAGAAAGCCTATTATGATAAGAAGGCAAAACTTCGAAAGTTTAGTCCAGGCGATAAGTGCCTGGTGTTACTCCCCACTGCCCAGAACAAGTTGTTGGCGCAGTGGAAGGGTCCATTTGATGTAGTAGAGCGCATTTCAGACCTCAACTACATAATTCAGATGGGGAATCTTCGCAAAAGGTTCCACATTAACATATTGAAGGCTTATCATGAGTCAGACCCCGAGGAGACTGGCCTACGAGTAGCTGATGATAGTAACCAGCCACTGGAAGAAACCGGGGCAGCTGTGGTGATCCCAGCTGATGACCATGATGAGGAGCCCTTAACCGCTCAGTCCCATCAGGAAGAGACTGTCGGAGATGTTTTACTTAACGCTGACTTAGCATTAGGTGATCAGAATGCCATAAGGTCACTGCTCTGTCAGTATGCTGATGTCTTCTCTGACCAACCTAGACTTGCAAAGGTTGATTGTCACAAGATTGAGTTGACCAGCGATACTCCCATAAAGGTTAAGCCATATCCGATTCCCATGCGACTACTGGGCGCAGTAGACAACGAAATTGCTGACATGGAGATTGCAGGTATTACTGAAAAGTCCTCATCTCCTTACTGCAGTCCAATGGTAGCAGTTCGCAAGAAAGATGGTGGAGTCAGGATTTGTGGCGACTATAGAAGGCTCAATGCAATCACCAAAGTGGATGCTGAGCCGATGGGTGACCACATTGCCATCTTCTCCAAGCTGGCAGGGTCACGATATTTTACGAAGCTCGATTTGGCGAAGGGATTCTTCCAGATTCCCCTTCACGCTGAGAGCCGTCAGTTCACTGTCTTTGCTACTCCTAGGGGGTTGTACCAGTATAAAGTCCTCCCATTTGGACTTACCAATTCCCCAGCAGTATTCAATTGTGCCATGAGACAAGTGCTCCATGGTATTGTAGGAGTAGAGATGTTCGTTGATGATGTCCTCGTTCATTCCGCCATGTTGGAGGAGCACCTCAGACTCTTGGAAATTGTCTTCAGTAGACTCCAGAGTTTCAACATGATTGAAGCCTAGCAAATGTAAGATTGCTCACAGTGAGGTGGAGTTCCTCGGACATATTGTTGGCAACAATCACTGCAGGTGTCAGGGTGACAAGATCAGGAAGGTTAGAGAAGCCCCGAGACCCGTGACCAAGAAACAGGTTAGGGCATTCCTTGGCCTAGTGGGATATTATAGGAGTTTTATCCCCAACTTTGCTCTCATTGCCCAACCGTTGTATGAGGTGCTACGGAAATATGCTCCAAACACCATTGAATGGGGAGAAGCGCAAGAGAAATCTTTTATTGCTATTAAGAGCATGTTGTGCAAGGAGCCTGTCTTGCAGTTGCCTGATTCCAACAAACCTTTCATACTGTGCACTGATGCTTCACAAGATGGAGTAGGTGCCGTATTGATGCAGGAATCGGAAGGTGGAATCTTCCCAGTGGCATACCACAGCCATAGGCTAAAACCCGCCTAGAGGAATTGCAGTACTGTTGAGAAGGAACTCTTGGCCATGGTTGATGGTGTTAAAAAATATTATTATTATTTATTTGGGGCACCATTCACTCTGGAAACTGATCATATGCCACTAACTAGTCTTAGCACGACCAAGACAGCTAATGCAAGATTGACACGCTGGACACTGTATTTACAGCAGTTTAACCTTGTTGTGAGATACATCAAGGGAAGTGATAACGTAGGTGCAGACCTGATGTCTCACCTGCGAACTGCTGACTAACACGGGCAACTGTTGTATGCTGGGTTCTGTAAGATAGGCGTCCTCAGAGATTTGAGTAATCCAAGGACCAGCCTGGTTCCCAGTTAAAAGTGTACCAGTAATTGTGAACATCTCGCCCATTGGCCCCACAGGACACAGTATGTCCAGGGCCTGTACATACATGTATACCATAAGTTAAGGGGGAAGTTTGAGAACCCTGCAGAGACAGTCCGAGGCTGTGTATGAATTACCTTGTGGAACGTCTCGAGCTGTGGGCCTCTCTGAGGATTCCCGGAGAATGCACAATATCCACACGAGTGTTCACACCCACGGTGGGTGTTAAAACGTGACCTGCCCGAGATTCCGTAACGATTCTCAGCTTCCTGTCACTAATCGTAAACGTAGAGTTAGTTAAGCAGTAAACTGGGTTTCATTAGTGAATCGCAGCGTTTGATGTCCTGCATAGATGCCCAGTCTTTTCGTTCATGACCACGTTCCCTGGTTAATTTAGCGAATCGCAGCGTTTGATGTCCTGCACAAACACCCAGTCTTTTCACTAATTAAGTTTAGGATTTAACCATTAAACTGGGTGATGGGATGTTGTTAAGGTGCTGTTCCCTCACATGCCGGCCAGGTGCCCCGCATGTTGAACCCTCACGCCAGCTTCTGGGGACTGGGTGATGGGATGTTGTTAAGGTGCTGTTCCCTCACATGCTGGGCGGGTGCGCCGCATGTTGAACGAGATGGATGCCAGTTTAGAGCTCCCCCTAAACTGGGTGATGGGATGTTGTTAAGGTGCTGTTCCCTAACATGCCGGCCGGGTGCGCCGCATGTTGAGCGAGGTGCATGCAAGGTTAGAGCTCCCCCGCTAAGAACCCTCATGCCTATGTTCATGGTTAATAATGTAAATAGTGTACTTTTTGTAACATAAGTACTGCTTGCTAGGCAGACAGAGAGAAATGATATTTTTGATGCTCCACCTTGATTGTTTTCGCAGGTGCAGCTGGTGGGTGCAGCATTGCCGTGCAGATTAGCTGGTCGTCCCTGTCGCATGCTGCCGCCTCTTCTCTTCTGCCTCGTCGTCATTATTTGCTATAAATTTGTACTACATGATTTTACACGTAGGTACAGTTACACCACAAATGTCACACCTACACCGTGTATTACATACATTACGCTACATAACAATTAGTTGTTAACATAAATGTAGCGAACTTTTCGCTCAGTTTGACCTGAGTACACGATTTTTCACTGTCGTCATGGAGTTTTTCCCTCAAGCTTGCTTCTATTAACGTAAATACGAGGTTTTTTCGCTCACTGGCGACTGTGACTTTCTCCTGTAGCAGGATAGCACACACACCACAGTGTGAATCTTGTGTGACTGAGTTAGGATTTATATGTATGTATATTGAAATTTTTTCCCTGGGAAAAAATTTCAACTTTTGATGGGGCATAATGTCACGAGTCGTCTAGTGACATTGGCTTTTGTGGGAAACCGTGAACTCTAGTGGAATCCCAGTTTATCGTTCAGTTAACCGCTCACTCGGTCGGGAGTGTTTTTCAGACAACTTTCCAATGTGTCATAAGCGATCATCTTTATGCAAGACATTAGCGCTTCCACTGAGTGATTTATTTTGGGCATGTTTCGCTCATTCTAGCCGTTAGTAAGGCGGCCACAGCACTTGCCTCCTTCCCACGAGTTAGTCAGTCAAAGTTTGAGTGCCACGGAAGTAGGTAGTATGTGGTAGTGTCCTTCCTATGACGCAGTTCCCATCGCCATCGTATTCCCACCTACAGTAGTGTGATCGGCGAGAGACTTAAGCGAGTGCAGTGTCCTTCCAGTAACGACGTCCAGTCATCTGCTTAGTCCACTCTTTGACCAGTATTTTCTTTTCGTTTTCCTAGACTTAAGAGTTTAGTTAAGGTGCTGTTCCCTCACATGCCGGCCGGGTGCGCCGCATGTTGTTTTCCTAGGTTTAAGAGTCTAGCTTTTGAGTGAGTGAGTGAGTGCGATCTCCTTACTTTGAATTCATTTTGAAATGTAACGTTAAATTTATTCCTTTGTAATCAATAAATTTAACAGTTCTTTTTCTTTGAGCTTAATGTAATGTAAACTCGTGTTTCATTTCTCCATTGAGCTTATTTCACTTATAGCTCCTAGCTTGCATAAACGCTTTGCTATTCATAACTGGTACTTAGGCCAGTCTTGTTGTATTAAGCTTAATATCTGCTGTGCCATCTAGGAGTTAATGCATCAGCAAGAACCTGATATCATTAATAGTATTACTTATTGATTGTCAGGGGTGAAGTCACTTTCTCAAGAGGCTAATAGTACTAATAACAGCAATTGTGAGGAATTAGTCTCTGCTGTGTACTGTTGAGAAAGTTTATAAATTCTCGTTCTTAGAGAATCGGCGAAGCAAGGTAGCATAAAGTAATCATTGCTTGATTTTTAGCAAGACAATTCATTGTCCCTGCTATCAGTATTATTGAATAATTATCATTTAATATCGCATTTATCTTAAAAACCCCGTGACACACATCAGATATTACCCTAACTGGGAGTCGTCTGTCAGCAGTGCCAGAGGGCGCTCTGGGAGGAGGCGGGGATAGCAGGAAAGCCACAAACCTCCAAGTTGCTGTCTCTCTGATTGGTATTTACCTGTGTGTAATAATAATCAAATGGATTCTTTCAGTAGTATGAATCCTGATTTGAAGTAGTTGTATTTGGCTACATGGGGACTTTGCGAACTGGTGGGTTAGATATAGTTTTTATTACCCCCCCCCCTCCTCACTGTTCGAAGTTCTGTGTCACTGCATAACGGAATAAGAAAACATAAATATTGATGACGTCACCTATCAGAATGGGTTTGCAGACCTTTAGTAGTTGACAGGTATAAATCGATTTCGATTAAGCAGCAATTTTGTTCTTTAACTGTCTCCCATTCTCTCCTTTACTCCATTCCTATAATTGGGTTAACTCACACTAGGGCCCCAAATGATACTATGAGCTGTCTGTGGGTCTGCACAGGGCCCTCCTCAACTACGGGTCCCCCGCCAGGGCCCCAAGTCTTCCAAAAATGCATGATATCTTTGATGAGGAATGTGGCCTCCAACCACGACCCTACGTGTGGCTTCTCAGTGTTTAGGCCCGTTCTCACCTCGCACTGTCTGTCTAGTTAAACACAGAGTAAATAAACAAAAAAACAAAGAACTGAGGGTGTTAAGGAGATTGCTTTAAATTCGGTATACTTCTTGGAACAGCATACTTGGTGTTGTGGAAAATATATCAGGCCTTATTTAACGCTTCCATGGCCAACTTAGAACCTCTGATATTCTGCTCTGGCTTACTCAATGCGATTTTGACAAGAAAAAAATGCCCTAGACAAAGAACTTTTTGAATATAGCTGCTTCACTACATTGGTAGAGATTGGTTACTTTGTTCTGAATACTTAGTGATAAAGATTTCAGTGCAGTTACACCTGTCCGAAGTAGGTTTATTGACTAGGGGAACCAAGCCTTTACAGTTTAAATCAAGGTTCCGAATTTGTCTGCCCAGCAATGCTAACCCTGGGACATCCAATGTCTCCAAGTGTGATTGCACCGTGCATAATAGCCTATCAGAGACGCCTGTACATGTAAACTGCTAATATAATCTCGTTTCTAACGTAATTATATTACCAAACGTATATCCAGTACTAATTATGTAATATTTGCCAACATAAACATTAAACATTGCACAAACATTTACTATCTTTACATGAACACTGTTGTTTGGCAAACGGCTTACCCTTATGGCAGACCACACTGCAGATCGTTAAGTCTGATAAATATAATGTTCTAAAGTACAAGATTAACATACGTGCAATATTATGCTAGACACAATACACGGAAAACAGCCACCAGTATAACCTGTGACAAAAAATATTGTTAATCTTTACTCTGAGAGAATAATTTAGGTACCGTTGGTTCATGATCGTTTGAAATTGCTTGTGCTGCCATTTTAAGACGTTACCAATATTTATCCCAAGCCAAGGTGTCGAGGCAATTTACAAACCTAGCACGGGGCATAAATATAAACGGTGAACCGACAGCAAGACACTCTCGTCCTTCGAGGTCGAATTGTTGGCATGCGAGAGAGTGAAAAGTCTATAAAGGAGATCACCAATGCCCTTTGAATACCGAAGAAATCAGTTTAATTATGGCTAACGCATTGGACAGAAAGTGGAGACCTGAACAATAAACCGGGGGGCCAACCACCAAGGAAGACCATGGCCGATGACGATCGGCAGATAAAGAGAAGCTGCGGAGAACAACCCATTAACCAATGCAGTGACGGAGATCGCATGCCGCAGATATTCATCACAGGAATATGGCCATGAAACAGCAGCTAACACCTAGGTATCGTGAGGGCAGACGTAGACTCGCGGAGAACCACGTGCAGGAAGATTCAAATTACTGGGCTCGTGTTATATTCACCGACGAAAAAACATTCTCCTCAATAACACACGGAGTAATACACTGCTTGAGGAGACATAATAGGAGATTTTGCATTAAAGAAGGCATCACTGGGCTGCTTATATACAAGTAAATGTAATGTGTGCATTCCACTTTGGTATTAAATTTAACGTTTAAAACTGTTGTGTATATCAGAAAGTATTCCAGGGGCATGCAGAGTTGCTTTCAAAGTAAACTATAAGGAGATTTCAGAGTGCAGCATCCGTGCCACACAATTACTTTCTGGTCGTAACTTTTGACGTTACACTGTAAGCTTTACCTTCGACAGAGTATCATAAAATTCTGTTACTATATGTGTGCCTGACCCTCAACCATTTTACGAATATTGGTTCGAAATTGATTAATGATGTTTAGGTTGACCTTGTCTTGTGACACTAAAGTTATTGTCCTCAAGATAAAATCACTTCATCCTTCTTTGACCTTAACCCTTCCCATGTTTTATCCAAACTGAATAGCTAGCTGAGACGAAGTACCGAATCATTGTCACTGTTTTGTTTCTCCTACCTTTGCACAAAGCCTCTAAAATATTATTCACTTAATCCTATGCTGACCCTCAACTTCATTACCAAATTCGGTCTATGTCTGAGAATAAAAGCTAACTGACTATGCTCTTGAACTATGACCTTGTTTTTCCATAATTCAATAACTGTTCCTCTTATTTTTCAATATACTCCTTATTTATGATATTCTCTTCGGTAGGATTTCCATAATATTGTCACAAACAAACCAAGTGAGCTAAGCACATTTCCCCATGCATAACACGCACTGGTGTAATAACACGCGAAATAACATTTCCTCTATTTTCCTTATAACAGATATGATATCCAAAACATCTATGAAGATGCACGTAGTGGGCAGGTCACGTGTAATATGTGGGGATGTGTATGTTTCCGCAGCGTGGGTTTTCTCTCTTACATTGACGGACGCTTCACAACAGCAAAGTATCTTGAAATTTTTGAAGAATTTCTACTTTCACTCCATGAGCATGACTAGCCTTTCCCCGGGCAGATAATGTTTACCCATGACAAAATTGCCCAGTGCACGCAGCCCATATTGTTCAGAGATAGTTTGACGAAAACCCCAACCTGAACTACTAGACTTGCCACATCAAAAACCTGTGGGGCAACATTGTTAATACATGGGAAGAAATAGGGAAAGGACGATGCAGCAACTAAGGCAGCACGTGGACAGGGTGTGGGAAGTGTGTAGGACAAGACCTGATATCGTGCATAATCTAGTATCTTCTATGCCCACTAGACTGCTGGCTTTGATTAATTTATAAGTTACTGTACGTTCGTTAACAAGCTGTCTACAGCAGGGTTAGAAAGCACTGAATTTACTTTGTTTGGTACCTGTCATAATTACTGTTTCTGCTACACGGTCACCATGTTCATATGCTGTTAGGCTGCATAATGTGAAATATATTTTCAAGGTTAAAGCATTGTCATTTATTATACCCTAATTATGCAGATACTTTCGCAACATATCTACACTGGTGAAGGGAAGAGTGAATGTCCGACAGGATAGTATCAGATATAGATGATGCTCGAAAACTGTTACTATCCATTTATGGTGTATGAATGTTATACAGTATTAACAAATACATGGTGGGAAGATCAGATACAAAGTTTTACGTCTTATAGTCAAAAACACATTTCCTTACATATATTGCTGCTGCGGTGCCATGCTGTTATAGCCTACATGTGTGCAGGTAAATTTATTCTGCTACCAATCTGTTTGTATCTGATGCAAAGGAATTAACACATTCTGAGTGACATAATCATCAGAATTATATGGCTGAAGTCGACATGGCTTTTTCTTTTTTTTTCTTTTTTTCTTTTTTTAAAGAAGAGAACAAATAATGGAAGGCCAGAGTTGAAACCTGTAGATGGAGTGAGAGGAAGGGACGGGAGAACTTTTTAGGGAAATGGATATCACCAGTTTACTAAGAGTGAATTGGGGAGGCGTGGGAAAGTCGGTAGGTCTGCTGTTTCAGTGGTTGCAGGTTCGGATCCCGGTTGGGGCAGGGAACAGTATATGGGTATGAATTTCGTTGATACGATACTTTACTGATTTACCACATGCCCCTCTGACGTGTTGCAAACATCCCTTCAGTAATAGTAATACACCAGTCCTGTATGAGACAGCCTTATTATGAACGATGGGTGTTAGAGTCGAAGTGATGTCATGTGAAGGTGAATGGTTTACAGGAAGATTGCTGTGCTTCAGGGAACGGGCTCTTAACCCTACGCCCTGAGTCGGATACATTAAAAAAAAAAAAAAGTGGGTTATACTTGGGAAAGCCCTTCTTGCAGTGGTCTGCCATGGCTCATTTGGCCAAGAGTCTGGATTAGCCAGTATGCCTTTGTATGTGTTATACAGGATCATCCGTAATGACAACGTATAGACCGAGAGGCTGCCTACCATAATAATGAACATAAAAGTGACACCTATGCTGGTATCCTTGTATATGACCGAAAACTCTTCAGTTCTCTGGAAGAAACGATCCCAGCGTGAGAATGAAGGCTATTTTTTCAAATGATGTTCTAGACAGTAGAGCGATCGGGCCAATGGGGTGCGTTGAACTAGCCTGCTGGGGGTGGCGCCACGCATCGTCCGGTAGCCAAAGGCCAATTTTCCAGCCAAACTGGCATTGTTGTCAATAGTTTTGTTCTTGGTACCATTAAATAACCCGGAATCTCAAGTTTCAGAATCTGCTGGAGGGAATTATGTCATCCATGGGCTACTCGAGATATTCCAGATGGTGTCCACGATGGCTGCCGAGTTGCCAGTTGCCCATATCTGAGCACCTAATAGACAATGGGATATGAAAAATGGCTCCATTTCCATGTTTTTCAGTTAAGGAATGCAGTGATTTTTATTTTCTGATCTTTGCATAGAATTTTTTTTCTTGAATAAAGCCACTTAATAATAAACTCTCGATCACTCAGCCACAAAAAATACAATTATGGTCATTGGTTTTAGGGATAATAATGAACATGGAAAGGTTCTTCTTAAGGGATATGTCTACTGATTTCAATACAGCTCTGATTGTAAACATTATATAACTCTGAAAACTGTCTTGGGGGAAACTGTATGACCTTGTTCGCGACACATAGATTTGTTGTATCCATTGAACTCAGGACAACCAGATTTCATTAGGATATCATGGAAAAAGTCAGTGTCAAGCTGCTGTGCTCGTTTTTGCGAGACATTGGCTTGCTAGCAATTTGAGAGATGGAACCTGTTTTTTATAACTTCCTTCGGTAACTCTGGATCTCTTAGTCCATCATACCTATGAATGGTTCATAGTCGACATTCTCAGCCATTTCTCCTATGGTGATGCACTTAATGGAAAAATTGATGACTTAGGGTTTACCATGAGTGTGTGACCAGCATTGCAACTGAAGGGTGGATAGTTTACCATTTTGTAATGAAATATCTGCATCAAAGTTGTCAGCCACCACGTGTACTATACCAGAATCACAGTCCGAGATACCAATCTTGTTATTGTACTGTGCTGCAGTATGGGCAGCTGGTTTGTTGAATCTTAAAATTTCGTTATAGGAGCATGTGACTCCAAAGGCATGCATTCTGTGAAGAAGTATTTCGGAATCTCTGATAAGTACCTCAAAAGCTATGTGTAGGTTTGTGGGATGGCTGTGCAATGCAGCTGTTATCATAGATCCTAGAAGGATTTCTGGTAAAGTATTAAGTTTTGGAGATAACACAGCAAGCAAAGCCGTGACTGTGTCGCTAACTGACTGAAGAACAGTAACAATGTTAATTTCAGTGCTATATTTGGTTTTGTCATAGGGAATAGGTTTCACCTCAAGCTGAACCTGTTTTGACACAGAAAACAAAGGAGCATGTAGATCATCAGTAACTTCCTCTGCAACTTTGAAGAGAGTGGAAGCTTTCCTTCTGAAGACATCTATACTTGCAATTCCTGTACTTGACAGTAACAAAAGACCTTCACCAAAGGCGTCTGAGAGACTTGCCATAGGCAATTTGCGGCTTAACAAGCAACAATCATAACTTTGCAACGTCTGGTAAAGCTCTACTGAATTCCACACTCTCAATCGGTCCGAGGCTAGAAGTTCACATAAACTTATGAATGACACACCATGATGACTTTCATCTTATTTGGTCCCTGATGCTGCTGCCTAAGACCTGAGACCATAAATTTGGATTTACAATCAACATGATATCTGGCATCCGCAGCATGCAAGTCGCTGACAGCTCCTGCAACATTTAGCCTTACTTCAGCAGCCCAGCCAACCCCCCTCCTCTCACAAGCCTCAAGAATGGTGTCCTTGAAACAACTACCATCTTGGGGTTTTTCGCACAGTCGTCGGAGGTAAGCGGACCTCCAACAATCAGGGTGCTTAGGATCTTTCACTATATTACATTCCTCACTGCATAATACGCAGTGCCTCTGAAAATCAAAATTTCTTTCAGCAGATAATCTAGTTCTCTTTAGGGGGATCTCAGGCAACTTATCTGTAGGGGGATCTCAGGCAACTTATCTGTAGGGGGATCTCAGGCAACTTATCTGGTTTCTCTTTCCTTTTTGAGATGCCGCTCTATATGAAGGGAGGAAGTACGCCTATATGTTGTCACATAATTTTAGTGACACTTCAGAATACTATTTGGATATTCATTTATAATTTGCTCTAATTGTGGAAGAAGACCATCACATTATATCTTGCTGCACTGTATAACTGTCTGTATCCTCTGGAGACTTGAAGTGATCAGCCATTCTGATGTAGGATCACACAGAATTTTTTTGAAAAGTAACACTTTTCCTCAGCCATCATGATAAACTGTTATGACTAGATCTACATACAACATCTCATATCTGGCAAAGAAATGCTAAATAAAATTTGGGTTTCGCACCGACACTCCAAATGAAATTGCTGTTGATGATGCCTATGCATTCAAGTATACAAATGGATAATTATAAATAGCCCCTCCATCCATAATGGTGGTTATAATGGGATAATTATAAATACCTCTTCATCCATAATTGTGGTTAAAATGTGATACTTATTAATACCCTTCCATCCGTGTGTATTTAGAAAACGGTAGTTATAATTGGATAATTATAAATACCCCTCCATCCACATCATAGCAGTAACAACACTGTTTGTAATCATTTGCTCGCTGACCATTTGTGCCTACTTTATTTATCAAAAACGACAAAAATTCGAAGATTCATGTGAAATATGACCTTGACAATATCTTAAATCAATTCCATGCTCTCATAAACATACAAAAAGACTCCAATATTGCACCCCTAGGTGCCACAGATTTGGTGGCCATCTTGGACGCCATCTTGATTATGAAACTAGAGATCCTGGGCTATCCAACGGTAGTAAGAACAGAACTATAGACTACTTTTCCAGGGTAACCCTCGTGGCAGCTAGACTAGTAGCTATGAGCCGTGAAGGCTAAGTGGCAGGCTCTCGTTCCTTTGTTTAGAGAGTGCACTTGTTTCCAATGGGACGCACATGCAATAGCTTACGAGAAGCAAGAGTCATAAACAATCTAGATCGAGCTAATGAAATCATAATATGGCCAATATACGACGATTTTCCTTTTGGCATATATCACACATTTTATTCTTCGAATAGACTTCTTAGTGTAATACGTGGTTGAACTGTGTCATGATAGCCAGTATAATTATTAATTATCGTATAATGAGTATATGTGTCCTGCAAATAAGTAATACCCTTGAACTTCTCCTTCTAATGGACACAAGATGCCTTTTTCTAATTTACTTAACCATATTAATACAAACTTTGGCTGAAATTTCGTCACAGTGTATTATATCCATTTGATTATGCACATAACCAAATACCTACCAGAGAGACAGCGACTTACAGGGTAGTGGCTTCCCTGCTGTCTCTGCCTCCTCTCAGAGCTCCCTGTGGCACTACAGACTGGCTACACACGGCGGGGAATATCTGATGTGAGGTGGCCAGAGAGAGAGAGAGAGAGAGAGAGAGAGAGAGCTAATCAGTTTGTCTTAAGAATAGCTTATCGACCACACTAGCGGTCATTAAGTGGATAACCACTACGAGTTTAAGATGTGAGGAGAGCAGATTTTGCAACCTCCACCTTCCTCAGTCAGTGGGGAGTTAGGGAGGGAGAGGAACTGACCGTTTTTGGGGGGAAGGGGGGAGTGAGAGGGTTAGAGGGTTCAGGGGTGGGAGTGGGGGAGGGGAAGATCGGAGTGAGTTTTCATCAATGAAAAGCTGACAGAAAGGAAAATGACGATTACGTTTTATGGTGGCGGTAGCAGACAGTAACAGGATCTAAGCCGACTCCGTTCCTTCTTTACCCCTGCACAATTGTTGACTCTATACACGGGTTTTATCCGCCCCTGTGTGGAGTACAACTCGCATGTGTGGTGAGGTTCCCCACATACAGCTCTTTTCAATAGGGTGGAGCCAAAGGTTTTTCGTCTCATTAACTCTCCTCTTCTTACTGGCTCCTTTCAACCTCTGTCTCTTCCCCGCAATGTTGCAACTTTATCTCTTTTCTATCGCTACTTCAATGGTCACTAGTCCTCTGAACTGTCTGCTTACATTCCTCCACCTCTACAACGAGCGCGTAGCACCCGTCTAGCAGGAAACTCATCCCTTTTCTGTCCAACTCTCTAATGCAAGAGTTAAGCGTTACTCCCAGTCCTTCATTTATGCAACAGGTCAACCCATGAACTGTCTCCCTGTGTCTGTATTTCCTGCTTCCTACGATCTCCAGTCTTTCAAACGCAGTGTGTCCAGGCATCTCGAAATGATCGGATCTTGAATTTGGCTCTCTCTTGTATTTTGTTTTTCTCTTGGAAGGAACAGTTATTGCGGGCTCATGGCCTTTGGTTCCTTCTTCCTAGCATATAAAAAAAAATCTATATTATGTAGTAATTTTACAAACAGATAATGTCATTGTAAAATTTATGGAAATGTTTTGATTTTTGTATCAAATAAAGCATTGATAAAGAGGTTCTCCACCATCTGGCAACGCAAGACGCCAGCGATTTTTAAGGTTAAGTGAACACCCACTGGATTAGTCTGTGATACGATGCCTCAAAATATCATTTATCATTGCAGTTTATTTATTAATTAACTGTGCTACAGCATTAACAGAAAACACCGGTATGTATGATTACTTATACTATAGTGCTCTAAATATATTGATTCGTATCTACATGTCAGTTTTGACCAGTGAATGGCAACCCATTCATTCATCCTCCCAGACTCAACAGGCGCGTGAATACGTCACAGACTGCAGGCGTACCAACTGCCAGACTCAAGCCTGTCTCTTATACTGAACCAGGTTCATATGTTGCCAATAGCACCTCATGAAGTTCAGCCAGAATCTTCTTCCTACCCGACACTGGCGTCACCATGTTTGATCCCCTCAATATCACCCCATCCTGTATAGTTAACTTATATTTTCTCCTGATTAATGGTTTTAGCTACTCCTTTGTGATGTCCTTAGGCCAGCCGCATAGCACATAATTCTTTAGATAGTGTTGGGTCCCTCTCTGTCCACACACTGCGATCCTTAACAATAACTGGTGAACTATCCAGTTGAGCCAATCGACACACCACATCACCCGGCACTGGCGTAGCTTTAGGGACTTCTGGAAATGGTTGACGGCTAAGGGCATCTGCATGTACTATTTGGATTCCAGGTTTGTATGTTATAGAATAATCTTATGCTGATAATGTCAAGGCCCATCTCTGTGTGCATCATGTAGCCATTGAGGGGACTGGGTGATTTTCACTAAACAGCCTTTTAAGAGGCTGATGATCAGAGACAATCTAAAAATGTTGACCATACAAGTAATTATGAAACTTTATAACCCCAAGTACTACTGCTAACCCTTCCTTTTCTAATTGGGCATACTTGCTTTCAGCTGGAGCTAAACTCCTTGCGGCAAATGCAACCTATTTCTCCTCATCATTTTCCATGGGATGGGCAAGTACTGCTCCTAGTCTGTATGATGAGGCATCACAGGTTAGTGTGAGGGGATTACTGCTGTCATAATGCACCGACACTCTCGAACTCGCCAACAATTGCTTGGTCTCAGGCAGAGCACATGGCTGACTGCATCTCCACTGCCACTTGACATCCTTCTATAATAACCTATATATTGGTGACAACACCGTAGAGAGATTCTGACTAAATCTTCCATAATAGTTTATAAGTCCCAGGAAAGACTAACTCGGTGACATTATTAGGCCTCGGTGAATCCATAATTGCCATAACTTTTTCATCAGAGGGATGCAAATCTTTTGCATTGATTTTATGACCCAAGTACAGTAGGTGACTTCACATGCTTGGAAAACGCATTTAGCCAATTTCAGCCTAACACCAGTAACTTCCAAGTTTCTCAGCACCTCAGTTAGGTTATTCATGTTTTCCTCTTCAGTTCTTCCTGTCACTAAAATATCCAAATACACAACAACTTGGGGAATGCCTTGTAACATGTTTTCCATCACCTTTGACAAATTCCTGGGGCAGAGGAGACACTATAAGGTAATCTATGGTACTGAAAGAGGCCCTTGTGTGTGTCTATAGTTACTAAAATGCGTGGCTTGAAGAACAGTGCCCCTGAAGAATACCATAGTACCCCCGACGACAGGGCAAGCCAAACACAGCTTAGTATGCCCGAAGAAGCGCCAACACCCCCACACGGACCCCACGGGGTAGCCGCCACCAGTCACCACCACTCCCGGCAACAGCGACATATGTCAGCCCGGGCCGTGCGCCCCTGTATCATGCAGCCACCACGCCACCGCCACCGTAGGAAAAGGACACTACCTTCGCAGAGTGGAATTGTTGAGCCAGCTAGGGGTGGAGTTAGAAAAAACACTCCAGACGGCGCCCCTCTGGTAGAGACGATCTATGGTCGCTCCCAAAGTGTTCCGGTAGAGACGATCTATGGTCGCTCCCAGAGTGTTCCGGTAGAGACGATCTATGGTCACTCTGAAAGTGCTCCGGTAGAGACGATCTATGGTCGCTCCCATCCTCGTGAGACGATCTATGGTCGCTCCGAAAGTGCTCCAGTAGAGACGATCTATGGTCGCTCCCATCCTTGTGAGACGATCTATGGTCGCTCCCATCCTCGTGAGACGATCTATGGTCGCTCCCATCCTCGTGAGACGATCTATGGTCGCTCCGAAAGTGCTCCGGTAGAGACGATCTATGGTCGCTCCCATCCTCGTGAGACGATCCATGGTCGCTCCGAAAGTGCTCCGGTAGAGACGATCCATGGTCGCTCCGAAAGTGCTCCGGTAGAGACGATCCATGGTAACTCCCATCCTCGTGAGACAATCTATGGTCGCTCCGAGAGTGTCTTGGTAGAGATGACCTATTGTCGCTCCCTTCCTCGTGAGACGATCTACTGTCGCTCCGACAGTGTGCAGAGAGAGGCGAGTGGAGAGACGTCCATACGGCAGGAGACTAGAGCCCAGGCTTCCTGTCCCAGAGTGACCCAGACAGGCCTCATAGCCTCCCCTGGTCTCTGTTCCCTACGCCTGGCTCTAGAGCAGATGCACCTGACAGACCCCAGTGGAAGTCGCTGCCGCAGCCCTCCCCTGTCGGCGCCCCTAGATGCTGGAGACCGCAGCCCACAGTCTCTCTCGGTTCTCCCCAGGACACCCGCGCATGATCTCTCTACGCCCCCACGATGCCGGGACTTATCACAGAGGTTCCTGGAGCTATTCGGCTCCAGTCCTGAGGGCCACACGCCTGAGCCAAGCCCGGAAGCCACGGGAAGCCCAGGACGCGAGAGGACGCCCTTACGAGTTATCCCGTGCCCTCTCGGCACACCTCGCATTGGCGGTGCCCCTAGCCCGGTAGGATCGCCGACGACATGTTCCTGCCTATCCCCCTGATGAATACGTGTGATATTGTAGCACAAGTGATTTAGGTTAAGTGTGATTTCCCCTAATGTAAGTATTGTGCAGTGATCTCATATAGTGAATATCGGGGTGAAAAAGATCACAGTGAGAAGTTAAAGGACGAGAGTGTGGAACAAGATCTGATTGACTATACGTGTGAATGACATCCCTGTTATACAATTAATAAGCCTGTGCCGCCGGAAGATTCCCCAATAAAGACATACCCCCATTACTGTGAAGGAATATTGTGAAAGAAAGTATTAATGGTATTCTCTCCCTCCCCCACACTACCCATAAATCTTGTTTACCACCCTCTCTCACTCCCATATCTCAAGTAAGTGTAAATCAAGAATAAAATCAATTACCAAAGTCTTTTGGCTAGTGGAAACCATATAAACTTCACGGCTAATATCTGCCGCCCTCCAGTATTACCATAACTTTCTCCTAGCCATCACAAGTCACTCCCCGCACCTCCCCTATCTCCTCCTAGTGAGACTCAACCCCCCTCCCGCGCCCGCGCGCGCGCCTATATTTACTGCACTCCTGATACACTAGGATTGTTTGTGTTGTCATTACTATCAGAGAAGCAAGTATCCTGCGAGATACACATATCCTAGGTAAGGTTTTATATTGCTATATATTGTGCTGTAATATCTGCTGATTTGTCCTGTGTCTGACTGTGGTAATATACGTGTAAAGGTTGTTGCCTAGAGTTTTTGTGTCCTGCCTCTCTTTATTGCACTAAGCTCCGGTCTCGAAAGAGGACCCCGCTCCACGTTAGGTGAAATAGGAACGAGAAATCGAGCCTAATTCCACCTAGCATTACACTGGTGGCCAGTGGTGGTTCTAGACCCGGGCGTAAGAGAGAGGTAATCAGGAAATATTTGGCAAAATGGCAACCAAACCGCACATTCAGTTACCCAAGTTTGACCCCAACCAGTATGATATACACACATATCTGGCAATAATTAAACCCTTACTGGATATTGGGTTTGAAAATGACCAACAAAAATTGCAGTCACACTACCACTATTGGGTAAAGCGGCGGCGAACATAGCGCCGAAAATCGTCCCAGAACTCACCTGGCAGAACTTTACAAAGTTCACTGTACAAGCCATCACCCCATCATTAGGGAAAGTAGTGGCTCTATCCAAATTGGATAGTTTTGCATTCGACGGGGATTTAGATAATACCCTGATACAGGCAAGACGCCTGGTTACTGCTGCCTGCCCGGAGGCAGATGAGGAAACCCGGAATCAGCATACATTTAATACTCTGCTCAGAGTACTCCCAAGTGTTGTGAAACAACACTTCACTATCCATGACCCAACAGGAGACATGGATAGAGATATACAACTGATGCGGCGCCTCCTTTCCGCCTGCCCTTCTCCACAACAAATTAACTTTGTTAAGAAATTCCCCACCCGACCCCCGGCTCCCCCAGCCACACCGCGTCCACCTCTGCCTCACACCAGCCCGACCCCGACGCCTAGCCTGCCCAGGGCACACCCCTCCCGTTGGCACCCCACCCCGCGAGAAAACCCGAACCTAATTCTTATCAACCCGTGGGAATTCACAGCCTGCAACTCCCGCTACCCCCTTCATGACATACGGGACCAGCTTAAAGCTGCTCGCTGCAGAATCACAGCCCCAGGTTCGCGTAAAGTGTCCACCTTAGAAGGCGAGGCCTCAGGGGATGAGCTGACGCCCGTGGACGAGCCCCATCCAGGAGAACTAGAGCAGGAACAGGAGAACGAGAGCCCTAGCCAGCTGGATTTTTAGGCCCGCCCCCACACCAACCCACGGTGGCGGGGGCCATCACCCCTAAGTATCGCTCCCCAGTATACCACAAGATGAAAATAAACGGCATGAAGGCCAGACTACTAGTCGATACAGGAGCGGCCAGGTCCTGCCTTTACAGCCACTATTTCTCCCGCTACAAATCGCGGTTTGGCCCACTCCACCCTACTACCACTCACCTTGTGGACGCGGGGGATGGCCCCCTGCCCATCTGTGGGGAAACTCGGGCCCTACGGGTCGACACCCACCAGCCAGTGTCCGCCCAACATCCATTCATCATTTTTTATTCCTCCTGCCGGAGTTATGATGGGTATTTAGGGCTAGACTTACTCCAAAAACTCGGAGCCACGATCGACTGTCGCCACCGACAACTCCAGTTCTGCCCCCCACCCCGTTCCACCCCAGCCGTTTGCACATGCACGCCGCGGCCCCGGCCGGAGGATTCGCCCTCTTCCTCCCCCCAGTGCCCCCCTTCTCCCCCCCTTTTTCCACCTCCCTCTTCTCCCCCTCCCATGCCTTTCCACCCCACTCCTGCCCCCTCTTTCCCTGCCACCATCTCTGCCGCCGTTACCATCCCCTCCCACCATGAGGCATGGGTGCCCCTTAACAGGCCCTCAGGTCCATCCGTTTTGTTCTCCCCCCTCCTCCCCTCCGGACCCCTTTCTGCCTGCCTTGTGTCCCCCACCTTCCTACCTCCCCACCACGCCTCCATCCGCATCGCCAATCTTGCCCCGTCCCCTCTCACCCTCCCCAAAGGGCTTATCATCGGAGAGATGGAGGAAGCCGAGCCCTGTGCCCCATCCTCCTCCCACCACCCCACCCCTCTACCCCCCATCCCTGACCATCTCTCCAACCAGCAGTCAGACACCTTACGCCACCTCCTCCTGGATTTCCAGGATTTGTTTGCGACAGGACCAGCAGATATAGGGCATACTACGTACCTGTCGCACGAAATCCATACGACAGGCCCACCTATACGACAACCTTCCCGACACAAGAACCCCCGACAGAGAGAAGAGGAGGACCGCCAGGTGTGCGAAATGGAAGAGGCAGGTGTTATCTCCCCCTCCACCAGCCCGTGGTCCTCCCCCATCGTTCTAGTAAAAAAGAAAGACGCCACGATGCGGTTTTGCATCGACTACCGCCGTGTGAACGACGTCACCATTAAAGATGCCACCCCCCCTCCCCCGCATTGACGATTCCCTAGACCCCCTCTACGGGGCGTCTTGGTTTTCTACCCTCGACCTCCAGTCTGGATACTGGCAGGTCTCCGTCCACCCGGACCATCGAGGCAAGACGGCCTTTTCCACCAGTAATGGCAAACATTACGAATTCAATGTTCTGACATTCGGCCTCTGCAACGCCTCTGCCACTTTCTCCAGACTAATGGAATCTGTCTTGAGCGGCCTCACTTGGGAAATATGTTTAGCTTATCTTGACGACATCATTGTTTTTAGCCAGACCTGGGCCGACCACTAGCAGCGCCTCCGTCGAGTTTTCACCAGAATTCGCAAGGCAGGCCTCAAGCTACATCCTCCTAAATGTGTCCTGGCCACTAGGACTGTCTCGTTCCTAGGATATACTATTTCCCAAGTAGGAATTTCCCCAGATCCCGACAAGCTCCATGCCACAGCGGACATACCACCTCCGCAAGATGTCCACAGCGTCCGCGCCTTCCTGGGACTCACGTCCTATTACCGTCGCTTCGTGAAGGGATTTGCGCAGATCGCTAAGCCTCTTCACGACTTGACACGAAAAGGGGAACCTTTCCTCTGGACCGAGGATCAGCGAGCTGCTTTTCAACAGCTAAAAGACAAGCTTGTCTTGGCCCCCATCGTGGCCTTCCCCGACCATGCCCTCCCTTTTCGCCTCTACACGGATGTATCCCTTACCGCGATAGGTGCCGTCCTAGCCCAGGTACAGGCTGGCCGGGAACACATCATCGCCTGCGCCAGCCACACTCTGAACCTAGCTGAAAAAAATTATGCCGCCACCAAGCGAGAATGCCTTGGCATAATCTGGGCCCTCCAATATTTTAGGGCTTATCTTTCTGGGACCCAAGTCACGATAATCACCGACCACCAATCACTCCAGTGGTTGCGCCAATCAGACTCCCATAACGTCCAACTCGTCCGGTGGCGTGACACCCTAGAGGAGTTTCAGTACGAGGTTTCATACAGACCCGGAAAGCTCCACACCAATGCAGATGCCCTCTCCCGCCTCCCCATCCACGCGGTACAACCGGACCCCGACCTACTACAACTCTGGCACCACAAGGAACGGCCCCCCTGGATCCCTGCTCACCTATTCCCCAAGCTGTGCCAACAGGGCGACCGCCTTCTAACCCCGTCTGGACACATTCTCTTGACCTCCGATGCGGCACGTGACACCTTGCGCCACCTACATGCTCACAACGGCATCCACTTGGGCACCAAAAAATTACTAAAGGTGTTCAATGATATTTACTGGGCCCCAAATCCCTCCACCCTCGCCAAGGAAATTATCCAGACTTGTCGCGCCTGCGCGCTTGGGAAAGATATCACCCGGACTGCCAGGCCATCTGGCCATATCACCGCCCACAAGCCCTGGCAACTCCTAGCGATCGACGTAGTAGGCCCTCTTCCCCCTAAATCTGGATATAAATACGTGATCACTTTTGTAGACACCTACTCCAAATTCGTAGTAGCCTGCCCAGCTAAGGAACATCATGCCGTCACTGTCGCCGATGCCCTGCTCCGACACGTGTTCCCCTACTTTGGCATTCCCCAAGCCATCCATTCCGATAATGCCCCCGAGTTCTCCGGAAAAGTCTGGGAAGAACTAGCCAGGATTTTCGGGCTCCCACTCCTCACCATACTGGCCACAAGGGAACGCGGTATGTGAACATAGCCATCGTACCCTTATCAATCAGCTACGCACCAGAATCGAGGCTACAAAAGACGACGATTGGCCGGCACATGTAAAAATTGTTCAATGGGGCATGAATTCGTGCCCCCGAGAAGACGGGGTTTCCCCCCACGAAAGAATCTTTGGCGAAACCCCCCTCCTACTACCCCTACGCCATCACCTGCAACCGCCCGCTTCCGCTCCCACTACAGACCCGCTACATCTGCTAAAAGGGAGGATATACCACCTACAAAAGAACCTAGACCTTGGACCCAACACAACCTCCAACCATTTCAACCCGGGTGACACAGTCGTCGTCGCCCAACTTCCCACTCCCCACAAGCTCGACCCCGTTTCACGGGGCTCCACACAATCACCAAAGTCCCCAACCCATACCAAGTAGTCGTAGACTATCACGGCACTCCCCGTACCCTTCGCAACCGTCATGTGCGGCCTTTCCGCACGCCCACCTCCCCCTCTCCGGCCCCACACCCCCAGCCCCCTCCGGCTCCCGCACCACCCTCTACAGTCACATATGAGTGCTATGTTTCCTCCTCGCCCTCCCACTCCGCCCCCCCTACCATCTCCACCTCCCCGGCCACCACCACCCCCAGCACCTCACCTGACGCCTCCCCCGCCACCCCTCCCTCACCCTCACCCCTTCCTTCCATGGCCTCCCCCTCAACGCCCACTCCCACATCTTCTGCCCACGCCACCACACCCTCACCACAACCCACTACCACCCCCCCTCCCCCACCCACCATCCGTACACCCACTCTGCCAACACCGCGCCTCATCGCGCCCACAACATGCAAAACAACCCGCCCATCCCAGACGCCCACTTCTCCCCCCACCCCGACCCTCAAGACCACCACCACCCGCTCGGGCCGCCTCTCACGCCCGCCCGCCCGATACTCACACACCCCTACACCACCCACCTCTCCACGACTTCACACCGTCAAGCTACATCAGGCCCAAATCCCCTCTACCTGTACTCCCCAGAGACTCAACACCGCATTACCACGGCACAAAACCCGGCCCTTACCTGCAGTGACATGTGGAGGTGTAGGAGGACTACTGGGCCTTGGGATAGGCTACTGCCCCCAAGATATAGGCCCTGAAGCCTTTGCCCAGAGTCGGACACATAAAAAAAAAAAAAAAAAAAAAAAAAGTATCCAGCATTCAGCCCCCAACCAGACCGACAGCCACAACAAGCAAGATGAGAGTGAAGCGGGCCGTATGGGCACCTACCCTTGGCAGGAACCACAGACTCCGCGGGCCACACCACCTGTTAAACCTCCTCCAGTCTACCACCGCCACCTCCACACTCTTCCTCACCTGCGACCCAGCACAAGAAGAGAACACCTACACTGTCGCCTGGCAGACTATGCTGCAACACCTCCAGCCCGTCTACACCACCTCCAACACACAAGCGTTCCACCTCCAGCCACGAGGACGTGACTTTTTACAGGGGGAGAGTGATAAAATGTGTGGCTTGAAGAACAGTGCCCCTGAAGAATACCATAGTACCCCCGACGACAGGGCAAGTCAAACACAGATTAGTATGCCCGAAGAAGCGCCGACACCCCCACACGGACCCAATGGGGTAGCCGCCACCAGTCACCACCACTCCCGGCAACAGCAACATATGTCAGCCCGGGCCGTGCGCCCCTGTGTCATGCAGCCACCACGCCACCGCCACCGTAGGAAAAGGACACTACCTTCGCAGAGTGGAATTGTTGAGCCAGCTAGGGGTGGAGTTAGAAAAAACACTCCAGACGGCGCCCCTCTGGTAGAGACGATCTATGGTCACTCCCAAAGTGTTCCGGTAGAGACGGTCTATGGTTGCTCCCAAAGTGTTCCAGTAGAGATGATCTATGGTAGCTCCCATCCTCGTGAGATGATCTATGGTCACTCCGAAAGTGCTCCAGTAGAGCCAATCTATGGTCGCTCCCATCCTCATGAGACGATCTATGGTCGCTCCCATCTTCGTGAGACGATCTATGGTCGCTCCCATCTTCGTGAGACGATCTATGGTCGCTCCGAAAGTGTTCTGGTAGAGACGATCTATGGTCGCTCCCATCCTCGTGAGATGATCTATGGTCGCTCCCATCCTCGTGAAACGATCTATGGTCGCTCCGAAAGTGCTCCGGTAGAGACGATCTATGGTCGCTCCCATCCTCGTGAGACGATCCATGGTCGCTCCGAAAGTGCTCCGGTAGAGACGATCCATGGTCGCTCCCATCCTCGTGAGACAATCTATGGTCGCTCCGAGAGTGTCTTGGTAGAGACGACCTATTGTCGCTCCCTTCCTCGTGAGACGATCTACTGTCGCTCCGAGGGTGTGCAGAGAGAGGCGAGTGGAGAGACGTCCCCACGGCAGGAGACTAGAGCCCAGGCTTCCTGTCCCAGAGTGACCCAGACAGGCCTTACAGCCTCCCCTGGTCTCTGTTCCCTACGCCTGGCTCTAGAGCAGATGCACCTGACGGACCCCAGTGGAAGTTGCTGCCGCAGCCCTCCCCTGTCGGCGCCCCTAGATGCTGGAGACCGCAGCCCACAGTCTCTCTTGGTTCTCCCCAGGACACCCGGGCATGATCTCTCTAGCCCCCACGACACCGGGACTTATCACGGAGGTTCCTGGAGCTATTCGGCCCCAGTCCCGAGGGCCACACGCCTGAGCCAAGCCCGGAAGCCATGGGAAGCCCAGGACGCGAGAGGACGCCCTACGAGTTATCCTGTGCCCTCTCGGCACGCCTCGCATTGGTGGTGCCCCTAGCCCAGGAGGATCGCCGACGACATGTTCCTGCCTATCCCCCTGATGAATACGTGTGATATTGTAGCACAAGTGATTTAGGTTAAGTGTGATTTCCTCTAATGTAAGTATTGTGCAGTGATCTCATATAGTGAATATCGGGGTGAAAAAGATCACAGTGAGAAGTTAAAGGACGAGAGTGTGGAACAAGATCTGATTGACTATACGTGTGAGTGACATCCCTGTTATACAATTAATAAGCCTGTGCCGCCGGGAGATTCCCCTATAAAGACATACCCCCATTACTGTGAAGGAATATTGTGAAAGGAAGTATCAATGGTATTCTCTCCCTCCCCCACGCTACCCATAAATCTTGTTTACCACCCTCTCTCACTCCCATATCTCAAGTAAGTGTAAATCAAGAATAAAATCAATTACCAAAGTCTTTTGGCTAGTGGAAACCATATAAACTTCACAGCTAATATCTGCCGCCCTCCAGTATTACCATAACTTTCCCCTAGCCGTCACAAGTCACTCCCCGCACCTCCCCTATCTCCTCCTAGTGAGACTCAACCCCCCTCCCGCGCCCGCGCCCGCGCCTATATTTACTGCACTCCTGATACACTAGGATTGTTTGTGTTGTCATTACTATCAGAGAAGCAAGTATCCTGCGAGATACACATATCCTAGGTAAGGTTTTATATTGCTATATATTGTGCTGTAATATCTGCTGATTTGTCCTGTGTCTGACTGTGGTAATATACGTGTAAAGGTTGTTGCCTAGAGTTTTTGTGTCCAGCCTCTCTTTATTGCACTAAGCTCCGGTCTCGAAAGAGGACCCCGCTCCACGTTAGGTGAAATAGGAACGAGAAGTCGAGCCTAATTCCACCTAGCATTACAGTCACGTATTTCTTAGAATCCTCATCAAATGTTAGCTCTAACTAAGCATTCGAGAAATCCAATTTAGAAAAGGTCTTTCCCCCTGCCAAGTAAGATAACACATCTTCCACCTTTCGATCTGGGTAAGTTTCTGCCTTTGCTACTCTGTTAACTGTAACTTTATAGTCACCAAAGGTCCTTATAGAGTTACGAAGTATCTCTTAACCATGGGGACTATGGGAGCTGCCCATTAAGAAAACTGAACGGGTTCTATGACTCTGTCACCTACCAGACGTTCCAACTCTGCCTCAATCTTCTTTCTCAGGGCAAAAGGTACAGGACGGACCTGGAAAAACCTGAGTGTGCATCCTTATCCATGTGTGTTACAACCTTCGTGCCCTTGATCAATCCCAGTTCATTTCTGAAGACTTAACCAAACCTCCGAATAACACTATTACAGCTGGTTCCCAAACTGTAAACTGCACCCCAGTCTAGTTTGATGTGACATAACCAGTCACGTCCAAGTAGGTTCGACCTGTCATCATCCACTACCACTAATGGCAGAGTTTGTAACTGACTGTTATATTCCACTTCAACATCTACTTTACTTAATACTTTAATGATATTACCAGCAAAAGTACGCAGCACCACACCTGTCGTCTGGAGAACAGGTTTCAACTTTTCTTCCCAAATGCCATCATGAGGCACTGAGTTCATTACCAGGCTAAGTGCCAAAAGTTCAAACCACCAGAAAATGCGTTTAAAGTCTGGTGACTTTAAAACTTTCATATCTCGGTAACCGCTTGTGTTATTTTCATGTGTGTGTGTGTGTGTGTGTGTGTGTGTGTGTGTGTGTGTGTGTGTGTGTTTAAAATGTAGCTTATGGTATTTTCTTTATTGCAATAACCTCTATTTTGTGCTGCCTCTCATTAATCATGATGATATCGTGTGAAGAAGTAAAACTTTGCCCTCCACTGCTGGACCGATCGGCTGAGAAAATATTTTTATCTTACTAATAACTACAGAAATATATCATAAGAGGTCAATAATATAGTAGCATAATGTCCCAGGAGTGTCATACTGTAGAATAAAATAAAAGATCTCTGACAAGTGAAATGATAACAGCGAGCAGTGACACGACACCCCCAAGATGCAGTAACAGAGCATTAGATGTAGGATACGGGGTGTCCATACTATATGGGCACAAGTCCCCGGTAGCTGCATGCCCCTACTCCCCGGAGCCAACCCGATCCGTACACCTCAGCCCGGGCGCACTACCCTCTCACCAGCCTGGCCTGCATCAGGATCAAGGTGGAGCTGAACCTAATGCTCCATACAGCCCCTTCAAGACGGCCTCAAGCTGCTCCATTTTAGAGACAGCCTCCAGCCACACCACCAAAGAGACAACCTCAAGCCGTTCCACCAAAGAGATGGCCTCAAGCCACTCCACCAAAGAGATGGCCTCCAGCCACTCCACCAAAGAGATGACCTCAAGCCGCTCCACCTGGAAAACCCGCAGGGTCGGTGACTGTCCTGAGAACGACACAGGCGACGGCCTCCTGCCGCACCCATGGACGAGAGACAGCCTCCAGCCGCTCTATGCCCGCATGTCACCCTCCCACGTCCACCTGCCATAGTACCAGTTCCCAGCCAGGGAGTCCATCGCTGGCAGCCTGGTGGCAGGGCCCTGTACTGTCACTGTGGCTGTTTTCCCTATAGCCGGCCCCTGAGGAGGACCTGCCTCTGACAGACCCCTCCCCTGAACGACGCCGCAGTCCCCTCCTGACGGCGGAGTACCCCGGAGCGGACTGCAGCCCCTGGATCCCTGACGGCGTCCCCAGCTCCCCGGGGTGAGACCCATCCCACCCCCAGCTCAGGTGATGTGGATCCTCCCCACAGCGGCTCAGAAGGCATCTGGAGGAGTTGTTTGGCCCCTACCCCACCAGTCAGACTTCTGCCCCCAGCCTCCAGCACATGGGGCCCTTCATCACGCCTATGGGGGACAACATCAACCTACCTGGACTATAAATGACTCATGTGTGGCTCAGTATGTTGACATATAGAGTGCCAAAAGTGGATTCATTAAGTGACTGTGCCTAGACAGTGACTTAAAGTGCAGTGTTATAGAAGTAAGGCTCCCGTATCCGAAGTGATCATCGTTATTGATCAGCACACACCCCTCCTCTCTCCCTTGCACCTGTGTCAACCTAGATTCTCCTCCCCACCTATCTTTCCCAGCAACAAGATCAAGTCAGTGCATCCCTCAGTGACTGTGACAATGTTGAACATAAAAACTCTCATGTGACCAGGAGCCACTAATCTTCGAGATTGTGTTCAAATTATAATCCCGAGGCACCCAGATTCATATTGTGAACTGTACCACCCTGACTTGTGAATTGTACCATCCTGAATTGTGAACTGCGTCTATCACGTATACTGCAAGATATGCTTACCCCTTTCAGCAGACCAGGAATTGATGAGTCAGATATATTGTGAGACATCCTATTGCTCTTGTGTAAGATTAGTGAATATATGCGTAAGTTGTTGCCTTGAGTTTTCATGCCCTGTTCCTCTTATTTTTGTGGTATAGCCCCGGTATTCAAAAGAACCCAGTACAGTACTAGGCCAGGCATTCTTAGGATGGGAAGCCACATTTAAAAACACCTAGCATAACACTGATGGACAGTGGTGGTTCTTGACCCAGGCCAAGTTAGACTAAAGGATGAACAAAAACAGGGAAAATACCAATATGGAGACCAAACCATACGTTCAGCTACCCAAATTCGAGAAAGAGCAATACGATATCCACACATATTTATCGATCATCAAGTCGCTGCTTGATATCGTGTTTGAGGATGATAGACAGAAAATTGCTGTGACGTTACCACTGCTGGGCAAGGCAGCAGCCAGCATTGCCCCCAAAGTCGTCCCCAACCTATCCTGGGCAAACTTCATGACAATAGCGACAGAAGCAGTCACACCCTCTCTCGGGAGAGTCGTGGCATTGTCACAGCTGGATAACCTAACATACGATGGGAACCTGGATGATACACTGATCCAAGCAAGGCAGCCCATCACCGCTGCATACCCGGAAGCAAATGCAGAGACTCGGGAACAACATACTTTCAATACCATGATTAGGGTCCTCCTCAACATGGTCAGGGACCACTTCACAATTCACGGCCCAACGGGGGACCTAGACAGGGACGTCTGGCTGATACGATGGCTGTTAACCTCCCACTCCACCTCCCAACAAATTAACGCAGTTAGCAAGTTCTCAACCAACAACCCAGCACTGCATGGCAAACCCCAATCCTCAGCAACCCATATCAGCCCCACACCAGTGCCCCACCCACCCAGGGCCTATCCTCCGAGCAAACACCCCAGCCAGAGGGAGAACCAGAACCTCATCTCGATCATCCCCTGGAAATTCTCCGCATGTAGCCTCCGATGCCTGCTCCATGACATATGGGAGCAGCTCAAGGCTGCCTGGCGGAAAAGGAACACCCCGGGACAATGCAAAAATATCCTTCCTGAGAGAAGAGGACCCTGGGGATGACACCCCACCCATGGAAAACACCGATGTAGAGGAACCAGAGCCAGAGGAAGAGGACATGTCCCAACAGCTGGATTTTTAGAACTGCCCCTGCACCTCCCCACGGTGGTGGGGGTCGCCTCTTGCAAATACTGCACCCCCAGTCTATGACAAAATGAGACTGCACGGGGTAAAAGCAATGCTGCTGGTCGACACAGGAGCGGCCAGATCCTGCCTCTACAGCCACTTCTACTCCCGTTGCAAGTTGGCCTTCAGCCTGCTTTTTCCCACATCTGCTCAACTCATAGACGTGGGGGACGGCCACCTACCTATCCGTTGAGAAACATGGGCCCTATGCGCTGACACCCACCAGCACACCTCCACTCAATACATGTTTATTATCTTCAACTCCACCTGCCACAACTATGACGGATAGCTGGGGCTGAACCTCCTGCAAAAATTACGTAACCCAGTAGACTGCCACAAGCGGCAGCTTCAGTTCAGCAAGATTCCAGCCCCTGCCCCCTAAGCCTTGAAAGCAGTATGCACCTGCCTCCCTGCCCCCAACACCCACATCCCCTCCCCCACCTCCCCTAAGCCTTGAAAGCAGTATGCACCTGCCTCCCTGCCCCCAACACCCACATCCCCTCCCCCACCTCCCCTAAGCCTTGAAAGCAGTATGCACCCGCCTCCCTGCCCCCAACACCCACATCCCCTCCCCCACCTCCCCTTGTCTCCCCCCTGCCCCTGCCCCCACTCCCCCCCTTTGTCTCCCCCTGTCCCCATCCATGCCACCCCCCCTGACCTCCACCCTCTCCCCACCTTTCCCGCCACTATCACCTCCACCACAACAATTCCCCCCAATCACGAAGCTTGACTACCCCTGAACAGGCCCACTGGAACATCCGTCTTCTTCTCCCCCGGACTTCCGCCAGGAATACTCTCGGCCTGTCTCCTACCCCCACCTTCCTACCCCCGCACATCGTGGCAGTGAGAATTGCTAACATTTCCACAACCCCACTCACTCTACCAAAGGAGCTTGTTGTGGGAGATATGGAGGAGCAGAGCTATGCCCCACTGCGCCCCCCTCCTCCCCCCATCCCCTTGCCCCCCATACTCGATCACCTTTCAACCCACCAAGCTGACATCCTTTGCCACATCCTCCTGGACTTTCAGGACCTCTTTGCGTCAGGTCTCTCCAACATCTGCCACACCACCTACCTGATGCACCAAATACACATCACAGGACCACCAATCCACCAACCATCCAGACAGAAAAACCCTAAACAGGGGGTGGAGGAAGACCGGCAGGTCCAGGATATACTCGATGCTGGCGTGATCTCACCCTCCACCAGCCCTTGGTCCTCCCCCGTCATCCTTGTCCAAAAGAAAGATGGTACCATGCACTTTTGCGTCGTTTACCACCACCTCAACGACATGACCATTAAATATGCCACCCCCCTTCCCAGGATAGCCTACTCCATCGACTCCCTGTATGGCACCTCCTGCTTCTCCACACTAGACCTCCAATCAGGTTACTGGCAAGTCCCCCTTCCACCCGAGGACAGACAGAAGACAGCGTTTTCCACTAGCAAAGGGAAGCACTACGAATTCAGTGTCTTGCCCTTCAGCCTCTGCAATGCCTCAGCAATGTTCTCCTGATTGGTGGAGTCCGTCCTCAGCGGCCTGACCAGGAAAATTTGTCTGGCATATCTGGATGACGTTATTATCTTCAACAAGACATGGGCCAATCACCTCCAACGCTTCAGAAGAATATTCCAGCAGATCCGGCAGGCCGGCCTGAAGCTCCAGCCCTCCAAATGCATCCTGGCAGCCCGGACCATCTCTTTCTTGGGGCACATGATCTCAAAAGATGGGATTGCGCCCAACCTAGACAAGTTGCGTACTATTGCCAACATTCCCCCAACCCTGGATGTCCACGAAGTTCAGCCCTTCCTGGGCCTTGCTTCCTATTACCAGCGACTCGTGAAGGGTTTCGCTGATATCACCAAGCCTCTCCACGACTTGACCTGGAAGGGGGAACCCTTCAATTGGGCCACTGAATGACAGGAAGCGTTTCATGCACTGAAGCGCATGCCAATCACTGCCCCAATCGTCGCCTTCCCTGACTATACCCTGCCCTTCCGGCTGTACACAGACGTCTCCCTGATAGCCATCAGTGCCATCCTCAGTCAAGTGCAAGAAGGGCGGGACCACATCATCACCTGCACCAGCCAAACCTTAAAATCAGACAGAGCAGAATTATGCCACCACTAAGAGGGAATGCCTGGGCATCATCTGGTCCTTGGAGCACTTCCGGGCTTACCTCTCTGGAACCTGCATCACCATCATCACTAACTACCAATTGCTCCAATGGCTCCCCCAATCAGACACCCCTAACGCCCAGCTCACTAGGTGGAGAGAAACCCTAGAAGAATTCGACTATGAGATCTCCTACTGCCCTGGCAAACTCAACACTAATACCGATGCCCTCTCCCGCCTCCCCATCCACGCACTCCAGCCTGGATCGGACCTCCTTGTGCAATGGAGCAGTAAGGACCGGCCACCATAGATCCCACCTCATTTATTCACCAAGCAGCAGCAACAGGGCAACCATCTTTTCACTCCATCTGCGCACATCATCCTTGCCCCTGACACCACGAGACATCTTCATTCCAGCAATGGGATCCACCTCAGGACAAAAAGGCTCCTGCAGATATTCAGTGACATCTATTGGACTCCCAACCAGTCCCAGCTAGCCAAGCAGACCCCCCAATCCTGCTGAGCATGTGCCCTGGGCAAGGACATCACCCGCACATCCGGCCCTTCGGGAAGCATGACTGTCCACAAGCCCTGGCAGTTGCTGTCCGTGGACGTGGTGGGGCCTCTACCACCCAAGGCAGGCTATTGGTTCATTATCACCTTTGTGGACACCTACTTTAGGTTCCTCATAGCGTGCCCAGCCAAAGAACACCACATCGTTGCCGCAGCTGAGGGCCTGGTCTGCCATGTCTTCCTCTATTCTGGAATTCCACAGGCCTTTCACTTGGACAACGCCCCTGAATTCACTGATGCCATCTGGGAGGAGCTAGCCAACCTATTCGGCTACCGTATATCCCACTCCTCCCCTTACTGGCCGCAGGGCAACAGGATATGTGAAAGGAGCCATTGCACCCTGATGAATCAAATCCGGGCCTGAATAGAGGAGACAAAGAATGAAGACTGGCCAGCCCACGTTAAGATCATCCAATAGGCAATGAACTCCTGCCCCAGGGAAGATGGCATTTCCCCACACGAACGCATCTTTGGGGAAGCGTCACTCCTTCCCCTACACCGACACCTGCAACCACCCCCTACTCCTCCTGCATCCGATCCCCTCCGCCATCTTAAGAGGCGACTCCACCGCCTACAAAACAGCCTAGGCCTACAGCCAGATCCTACGCCCTCCAACCCCTACAAGCCAGGCAACACCGTGATGGTGGCAGAGCTGCCTCTCCCACGCAAACTCACCCTATGTTTCATGGGCCCCTACACCGTCACCCATGTCCCAAACCCCTCCCCACCCACCCTAATGCCACCTCACCTTCCTCTGCCACCCCAGACCCACCCTCCCGATTCCTACAGTTGCTACGTCACTCCCTCCTCCACCCTCCCCTCCTCTCCCTCCCTGCCATCATCGACACCACCTCCTGTCATGCCGCATCAAACCTCACCGTTACCTTCAACAATGCCACAAAAACCACCAACCCCACCACCCCCATCCTCCCCCACCACCCCACCCACCCCCAACTGCAGCCTGCCCTGTCCACGCCCACACCACCCAGAACCCAGACACCCTTAGCTGCCCATTCTCTGCCCCTGACCATGACCGCACACCCACCAGCACACCGCCAACCCATTAACACTACCACCCCACATACAGCTGTAACGACACGAGGCCACACCCCCACGTCACCACCCACCCCCACCCTCAAAACCACCGTCACCCGCTCCAGCCGCCTTTCACGCCCTCCTGCAAGATACATCGCCAACCCATCCCCCACCCATCCACCCTCCCCTCCCAGCTCTCTCACCCCTAACACAACATCTATCACCTTCATGATACACCACGCTCAGCCATCACCTATCTCTATCCCCAGGGTAAACCGACGCACAACACGCTGGCATAAAAGCACCACCGCCTCTGCCCTTGCAAGCATTTAGCTGAGGCCCTCACCACAACCACATAACTGCACCATGAAGATCAGGCGTGTCATCTGGGCCCTAGCCTTCGGGGGAAAACACTGTGTCCTCAGGCTCCACCACCTACTCCGCCTCCTCCAGGTGGCCACCCAACCTTCCACCCTCTTCCTCACTTACGTCCCACACCATGACCCGGACAAGATGACTGACAGCTGGACCGCTCTCCTGCAACACCTGACGCCGGCACACAGCACCAGCTCCATCCACACATACTACCTCCCGGCACGGGGAAGTGACTTTTCCCACAACGACGATGGTAAAATGATAACAGTGAGCAGTGACACGACACCTCCAGGAGGCGACAACAGAGGGTTAGATGTAGTGTACAGGGTGCCTGTACTCTATGGGCACAAGTCCCGGTAGCCACGCACTCCTACTTCATGGAACTGACCCAACCCATACACCTCAGCCCGGGCGCTCTACCCTCTCGCCAGCCCAGCCTGTGTCAGGATCAAGGTGGAGCTGAACATTATGCTCCATACAGCCCCTTGGAGATGGCCTCAAGCCACTCCATTTTAAAAATGGCCTCCAGCCACTCCAACAAAGAGACGGCCTCAAGCCGCCCCACTTCTGAAATGGCCTCCAGTCGCTCCACCTGGACTACCCCAAGGTCGGTGGCGGTCCTGAGGACACGACACAGGCAATGGCCTCCTGCCGTGCCCACAAATGAGAGACAGCCTCCAGCTGCTCTACACACATGTCGCCCTCTCGCGTCCACCTGCCGCAGTACCAGACCCCAGCCAGGGAGTCCACCACTGGCAGCCTGGTGGCAGGGCCCTGTACTGTCTCCGGGGCTGTTTTCCCTGTACCCAGCCCCTGAGGAGGACCTGCCCCTGACGGACCCCTCTCAGGAACAACGCCGCAGTCCCCTTCTGACGGCGGAGTACCCCAGAGCGGACAGCAGCCTCCGGGTCCCCGACAGTACCCCCAGCTCCCCGGGGCAAGACCCACCCCACCCCTGGCTGAGGTGACATGGATCCTCCACCTAGGGGCTTAGATGGTGTGGAGGAGTTGTTTGGCCCCTACCTCGCCAGTCAGACCTCTGCTCCCAGCCGCCTAGCACACGGGGCCCTTCAGTACGCCCATGGGGGACGACATCAACCTACCTGGACTATAAGTGACTCATGTGTGGCTCAGTACGTTGACATATAGTAGAGTGCCAAAAGTGGATTCATTAAGTGACTGTGCCTAGACAGTAACTTAAGGTCCAGTGTTACAGAAGTAAGGCTCCCATATCTGAAGTGGTGATCATTATTGCTCAGCATGCCCCCCTCCCCTCTCTCCCTTGCACCTGTGTCAACCTAGATTCTCCCCTCTCCCCCCTTTGTTCCCAGCATCAAAATCAAGTCAGTGCAACCCTCAGTGATCGTGACAATGTTGAACATAAGAACTCTCATATGACCAGGAGCCACTAATCTTAGAGACTGTGTACAAATTATAATCCCGAGGCATATTGTGAACTGTACAACCCTGAATTGTGAACTGCATCTATCACGTATCCTGCGAGATACGCTTACCCCTTTCAGCAGCCCAAGAATTGATGAGACAGATATATTGAGAGACATCCTATTGCCCTTATGTAAGATTAGTGAATATACGAGTAAGTTGTTGCCTTGAGTTTTCGTGCCCTCTTCCTCCTATATTTGTGGTATAGCCCCGGTCTTGAAAAGAATCCAGTACTAGGCCAGACGTTCTTAGGATGGGAACCGCCCTAAAAACACCTAGCATAACAATAAGTATTATTATTTTCACAATAATAGCAGTTTAAAGGTCGGAAACTTTGTGCGTGTTTTTTTCGGAGTTTTTAACCACCAATAAACTCGAACCACATCACAAACATCAAGAAAAACATAATAAATTATTATATTGCATAATAATAATAAAAAAGTAAGACAGCACTCAATTTATTATTCTATAATGGCATGCAAGGCGGGTGAGAGAACAGTACTGTCCCTTCTCCTCTCCCCTTCACAACTGCTGGTGGGAGTAGTGTCAGGTGTCAGGTCACTGGCTAGCTGCAATGCAACCCAACTATCTGATTGGCCAGCTTCAATGGGGTTAAGAAAAGGGGCTGGGATATAGCCCGGTAATGCTCTGACATTCGCATCAACACCACAGGGAGTCGACATCAGGAACATAGGACAGGCTGAACTCATTGGAATAGCGACCACACGGCTGGCGTAATTCTGGACCCAGTCGCCCGCCTTGAACACTAGTGCGGAACCGGACAGGGTTTTTTGCTGCGTGGCACAAGGGTGCAACACACATGTCTACTTAACCAGGATTTTTATCCCTTTGTAGGCTGTTTCTTAGCTCTTTTTAAATTCCAACGTATAGAGGGATGGTTTAGCTACTTGTTGGTGTGTGTAGGTGCTTGGCGGCCATTGGCACTTAGCCCAGTAATGAACTCAGTGCTTCTCATAAGCTTTCTTACTCAGAATTGATACTGAAGAACCAGTATCTACCTCCATAGCCACAGATGCTTTGTTTAACCTCAGCTAAACTACTGTAATACATGTGCTTCACGAACCGTGCTCTCCTTATACATGGCATAGTCTTAAACTTCTACTCTACCAATATTATCCTCAGTCTTAACTTCCTCAATGTTGTGAACTTTACCCTCTTTTATTTCCTTGTTTCTACACATCCTTGCTAAATGGCCCACCTTCTTACACATGTAGCAGGTGGAGTGGAGAAAACGGCAGTCCTGAGCCGTATGCTGGCCCCCACACCTGGAACAACTGCAACGAGAAATGGGCACCTTTTGCTGTCCAACCCTACTGCACTCCTCACTCTGCCACCCCTGAACCTTATTCACATGGCGGCCTTGCTCCACCCCCACCTGCTGCAAATCTTGAGTGTCCCTTGCCGCCACTTCCATTGCCAGTGCCTTTGCTTCAGCCTTCGTAAAGTCTAAACTGTCATCTACCAGCAGTCTTCCTTGTATTTTCCTGTCATCGGTGCCACACACCAAGCTGTCCCGTAACATATTAGCCAGCTGGTCGCCATACTCACAGTGCTTAGCTAATTTCCAAAGATCAGCAATAAAAGTCAAAACAGACTCGCTTGGCTCCTTGACCTGAGAGTTAATCTTAAAGCATTTCTTGGTTACTGATGGCTTCAGACACATGTGATTCGCCAGCATTGTCTTGAAGTGATTGTAAGATTTGTCGGCGGGCTTCCCAGGCAGGCACAGCTGCCTAATTATCTCATATGTTCTTGCCCTACACATGGCTAATAATGTGGATTTATTCTTCTTCTCCTCAACTTGTCGTCAGCCTCGGAAAAATGCTCCAAGCATTCCACATACTGCGTCCACACTTCCGTTTCTTGCTTAAGTGCCACAATCTTGTCAATACTTTCCATGTTACTGGGCATCCAAGTCGCCAGTGTAATAACTCGCATGAGTCAGGTCACGATGAAAACACTGGAGATCACACTGGTAGTTTATTTAAGAGTAATAACCAGACTTGATGTGACTGGGGAAGGGGCTGGGATAGGACTGCCTGCCTGGATTCCCTCAAACTCCTACTAGAGCAGTATGAGCCCACATTTGCCCTGCTTGGAGCCCTGAATAAATCTCTGCATGAACATCACAGCAAATACCTGGGTACAGTGATAAAAAAGAGAGGAAAATGTGCAAAAGAAGAGGAATATAGAGTGATATAGGGAAGAAAAGTAGCTGGTGCTATGAAAGCCTTGATAAGAAACAGGCTTGAGTGTTGCAGCTGTACGAAGCTTACATGAAGGAATAATAGTGACAACTTTAACATACCGATGTGAGATTATGGTGTGACATGAAAATGAAAAGTCAAGAGTAAGAAGCAATGGAGATGGGACTGCTGAGAAATGTATGTGGGATACAGTGTGGATAGGATATGGAATAATGTGATTCGTGAAAGATGCAGAGTGAGGAAATCTGTGGACACCAGAATCGCAGAAAGTGAACTGAGAAGGTATGGTCATGTGGAGAAAATGAATGACAACAGAGTGGTGAAAAGGGTAAATCTGAGCAAATTAGGAGGGAGGAGGTAAGGTATACTAAGAAGGTGGAGGGATATAGTGGATGACTGTGTAAGGAGGAGAGGTGTGGAAGTTGGTGAGGCTAAGGGACTGACGAGAGACCAAGCTGGCTGGATGAAAATTGTGCGGAAAAGTGCATAACCAGGGCCTTGACATCGGTTTTTTAGCGTGACAGCTTTCGGATTGGCTCTATCAGAATTTTATAGGTTAAGCAGCAGAAAATGGTTAAATTTTTTTTTGACCTGTCTGATGAAACCAGGATTTCGAGGGCTTGAATGATGAGTGAATGGAAACATGGCCTATTGAACTGGGCTTTAGCTATGTGCACATTGCTACTCCTCACCCTCCCCTAGGGTGGGAAAAGAGGTCTGGATGATGATGATACGCAAAAAAAAAAAAAAAAAAAAAATCATCACATTCTGTAGCTTCACATATCCCTATCTGATAGAGCCAGTGTGATGTTACGGTGAATGGAGAGAGTCTGGAATTGGTGAGAGAGTTCGAATACCTGGGTACAGTGATAAAAAAGGGAGGAAAACGTACAAAGGAGTTGAAAAGTAGAATGACACTAGGAGGGAAAGTAGCCGGTGCTATGAAGGCCCTGATAAATAATAGAGACTTCAGTGTTGCAGCCACGCTAGGCTTACATGAATGAGTGCCAACTTTAACATATGAATGTGAGATTATGGTGTGGCATGAAAATGAAAAGTTGAGAGTAGGAGCAATGGAGATGTTACTGCTGACGAATGTATGTGAAGAAAAGAGAGTGGATAAGATACGGAATAATGTGAATCGTGAAAGATGCGGGATGAGGAAGTCTGTGGACACCAGAATTGAAGAGGGTGTACTTAGGAGGTATGGTCATGTGGAGAGAATGGATGACAATAGAGTGGGGAAAAGAGTAAATCGGAGCAAATTAGGAGGGAGGAGGTGAGGTAGGCCAAGAAGAATTGGAGGGATATGTTGAATGAATGAGTGAGGAAGAGAGTTATGGAAGTTGGTGAGGCTAAGGAACTGACAAGAGACTGAGCTGGCTGGGTGAAATTTATGCGGAGATGTGTATAACCATGGATTTGGCACCCCTTTATAATGTGACTGCATTCGGATGGACTCTATCAGATAAGTACTTGTGAAGCTACAGAACGTGTTGAAATTTTTTTGCCCTATCTGTAATGCAGACTGATTCTGTGGGCTTGAATGCTGTATGATAGGAAGTGTAGCCCATTGAATTGGGCAAACTTAAGCTATGTGCTATGTCACACCTAATGTCTGACTTGGCTCGTATCTCTGATTGTGATAAAAATAATCTTGTTGTTTTTAATGCATCAAAAACTCGGTTTTTACACCTATCAACCTGACACAGTCTTCCACAGAAGTACCCTCTAAGGTTTAGTAATATCCAGCTCAATCCTGCATGATCTTTAAACATGCTTACATCTCTTGTAAAATCTGCTTCCAAGAGATTAGGTGTGTTAAGCCGACTCCATACCTTCTTTACCCCTGCACGGTTGTTGACCTTATACACGGGTTGTATTCGCCCGTGTTTAGAGTACAACTCTCATGTGTGGGGAGGCTCCCCACATACAGCTCTTCTCAACAGGGTGGAGTCAAAGGCTTTTCGTCTCATCAACTCTCCTTCTCTTACTGGCTCCTTTCAACCTCTGTCTCTTCACCTCACTGTTGCATCTTTATCTCTTTTCTATCGCTGCTTCAATGGCCACTGCTCCTCTGAACTGTCTGCTTGCATCCCTCGACCTCTATGGCGGGTGCGTAACACCATCTAGCAACAAATTCTCATCCCTTTTCTGTCCAACTCTCTAATGCAAGAGTTAACCGTTACTCCAAGTCTTTCATTTATGCAACAGGTCAACTCTGGAACTGTCTCCCTCTGTCTGTATTTCCTACTTCCTATGATCTCCAGTCTTTTAAATGCAGTGTGCCCAGGCATCTCAGAGTGAACGTATCTTGAATTTGGCTCTCTTTTGTATTGTTTTTGTTTTTTTTCTTGGAAGGAACGGTTTGCAGGCTCCTGGCCTTTGGTTCCTTCTTCCTTGAATTAAAAAAAAAAAAAAACTGCCCTAGCATGAGAAAAGAGGCCCGGATGATGATGATGATGATATATATATATATATATATATATATATATATATATATATAAAGAGAGAGAGAGAGAGAGAGAGAGAGAGGAGTAGATTGTAGCACCAGTCGAGCAGGGCTGTACTCCCAAAGTGGATAGAAAGCTGATTACAGGAAGATCTGGAGCTCCTGTTTCATCAGCCTTCGGGACTAGTTCCTGACCATCCCCCATTGCTGAACGTTTTCAGTGTTTCAGTAACACAGAGAGTCGGGGAGCATGCTCTCCAAGGCAAGTTTCTCTAACTGTCAACACCAGTCTGTATGCACAGTACACACTATACTTCCTTATCAAAAAAAAAAAAAAAAGGCACACAATAACCAGGCCTCAGAGTCCCCGGCTGGAGGGGGACATAAATGCCCCTATCCACCCCTCTCCCAGTGACAACTCAACGAGGTACCTGGAATCACTGTCTGACTCACTTCTTCATCAGTTCTGCAACATTCGTGGCCTTTCCTCTAACTTTCTCTCTGTTGAACACCACCTCTCCTCCTCTAAACCTCATCTTCTCTTTCTGACAGAGACTCAGCTGTATGAGGCAGCTGACAGCAAACCCTTTTCTGTTTCCTCGGACTCTCTCTATACTCATTTCGAAGCCAAAGGTGGCTGTTGTGTATATATACACAACGACTTATCTTGCTCTCATGTTCCCGAACTTGATTCTTCTGAATTCTCTACTCTCTGGCTTTGGCTTTCCTGTCATTCTCTGACTAAATATATCCGGGCTGTTTACTTATCCCCTAATTCTAATATAAAAAATTCTTTGACTATCTTACTTCTACGATGGAACACATTCTATCCATTTCTCATTTCTCTGAACTCTCCATTCTAGGAGATTTCAATGTTCACCACCACCTTTGACTCTCCTATCCATTCATTGATCCACCTGGTGAACAAGCCTCGATCTTTTCTATTCCTAGTGACCTAGAGCAGCTTTTACAGCACCTACCCATATCCCTGACCACCTTGGAGAGAGCTCGAACGTACTTGACCTCTTCCATACAACTAATCCTTTTGCTTACACTGTTAATCTTTCCTCTCCGTTGGACTCCTCGGATTACAACCTTAATACCTTGACCTGTCCTATCACTTCGGTATGGCCTGTGGACCCTCCAAAGAAACGTCTACTGTGGTGCTTTGGAGCTGCGGATTGGGAGGCTCTCAGGCAGTACTTCTTTGATTTTCCCTGGAATGATTATTGCTTCTGTAGCCGGGAGTCATCTGAGTGTGCCTTGCGCATTACGGATGTTATTCTATCAGGCATGGAAGCATGCATTCCCTTATCATATCCTTTGACTAATGCAAGAAAGCCTTGGATTAATCACACTTGTTCTAATGCTGTCCGCAACAAGGAGAAGGCCTATAAATGGTACCAGAGCCAGCCCACCCCTGAATCACATCTTTATTAAGTTTCTGCCTGAAATCATGCTAAGTCTGTTCTTCGCTCTACTAAAAATAATTTCATCCATACTAAATGCTCTCAACTCTCCAACTCTATATCTTCCCGCTTCTTGTGGCACTTTCCAAAAAACCTTTCTAACAACTTTACCTCATCATCCTTCCCTCCTCTTTTCTGCTCTGATGGCTCTGTAGCTGTTTTGTCTACTGATAAAGTAGATCTCTTTACTCAGACTTTTTCCTCCAATTCCACCTTCGATGATTCCGGTGCTGTTCCTCCATCACTTCCCCCATCTGACCCCGCTGAAGGGGGTCACCTTGATGTGGTGGCGGGGCTTGAAGCATGGCTGGCAGTGCCACCTACTTTGGAGGCATGCCTACCGTTGTAGGGTTCGGCATTTGTCGGTCTCGTGGACCAAGCTCCCCCTACATCACTGGTGGAGAAGGCCTGCTGGTGATGTTAGTCACCGCCCATTTACTATCTGGGGTGGGACTGATACCTCCCCACGTGTTTGCTGTACGTGGCGTTCCGTAATGCTGGGAGACAGGAGTCCTGAGGGTTGAGCGATGCTGCACGATGCGCCCTGCAGCTAGCAATACACCTCTTTGGTCCTTTATTCTGGCTAGACGGGTGGCCTGGTTGGGCCCGACCAGGTCAATCAGCTGGTCATACGTTGGCTAGGGTCAAATGGGCACTGGGGATCTTGGTGGCTTCTATTGTCCTGAAGCCACCCTTGCCAAGGTCCCCCAGTGGTTACCTGTGTATACTCTCCCGCTACCTCTGGGTCACCATTGGTGTTGTCCCTGGCATACGACCTCCCAGTGTTGGGCTCCGTGGTGGGTGGAGGGGTGGGGGAAAGAAGTTTGTTTTTGAATATATGGCCTCCTCAATTGAAAATGCTGTTGATGACACGGCACCTGCCCCTGGACACTCTTCAGGATCCGGCTCCATCATTGCCACTCTGGAGCCTTTCCAGGCCCCCAGGGACTTTCCTCCTCTGCCCCAGCATTCAACTGGGACAAGGGGGAAGTCACGTTGGGCTGGTTCAGCCTGGAAAGCATGGTGCAAGTAAATTATTCAAAGTATCTAGTGCTGAAACCCTCTGCGGGTGGCTCAGTGCTAGATACTGATATTTTCGACTTGCACCATGCCATTGTGTCTACTGTGGTCGAGAACCTGTGGTCTCGTCCCAAGGGGATGGTAGCCTCCTTATTGAGGTGTCCTCCCCAGAAGAGAGCTCCCGTCTACAGTCACTGACCTCTGCATCTGGCACCAGTTTGACTTGTGCACCCCACGTCACCTTCCACCAATGTAAAGGAGTCATTTACTCCCGGGAACTCCTTGATATCCAGAGATTCGGTTGTTGGAGGAACTAAGCTCTTCGAGTGTTGTCAACGTTGACAAGGTGCAGAAGATTGAGGGTGTTCTGACACCAACTCCGACACTTTTCCTGACATTTGACCGATTAAAGTTGCCTGATTCGGTGAAACTTGCCTGGTTATATCTTCCTGTGAAGCCCTATGTTCCATCCCCAAAGAGATGTTTTCACTGTCAGGGTATGGACATGTTAGCCACTCTTGTTGCCATATGCAAGCTGGCCTTCCTGGTGTATGTGTTGCTTGTGGTCGCTGCTCCCATGCTGGTGACTGTCAGGTGCCTACTAAATGCTGCCATTGTGGGGGTGCCCATGCTGCCTCCTCTCAGCACTGTCCACATTATGCTTTTGAGAAAAAGATTTTTGTCTATATGTACCTATGACAAGGTTTCCTTTCCTGAGGCAAGTAGGAAAGCTCAGACTTGATATTTCCTGCCCGGAGTTTCTTATGCCTCTGTCCTCTCCAGTGCATCAGTGTGGCGTCCTGTGTCTAGGACTCTGACTCGATCTGTGCCATCTACTGCTCCTCTCTCCTGTGATTTGCAGACTGATTTTGCTGAGGCTTCTGTTGCTTGTGAGGTGGTTGGTAACTCGCCTTCTCCAACTAATGTTTCTGCTCCCATTTTCATGACAGAGTATCGACACCCTTCTGTGGTGGTGGCAGACGTCCATGACGATGCTTCTCCTTGTCCTGACATATCCAAAAAAAACAGCATCTTTCATACTCCTGTATCGGCTGCTACTCCCATACCGACTGCTGCTCCTGTACCATCTGCTTGCTCTGCTACTGTTGTTCACTCCTCTTTACAGTGTGCCACTACAGTTTCTAATGCTTTAAGTTCTGGTGCAGAGATGGAGGTTGCATCTGCCAACCTCAAACGCGTGAGGAGTGAGGAGTTTTTGGGTGTCTCCCCTCCTTCTTAGGTTCAAACTTCTGTACCACATGAGGATTATGAGGGGGCTCTTCGCTCGACAACCCAGCCAGTGGTGGCGTCTAAGTCTGTGGGTGTTCATGATGGCACTTCCAGGATTCCCGTCCGTGCCTCTTGCTCAGGTGTGGTGGGCCCTGGGTCTTTAGATACTCAAAGAGCTCAGTTGCTTGCTCTTTCTGATCTGTCACCAAGCGGCCAACCTTTGGTTGATTCGGTTGGGGGGGATTTGGTTGGCCCTGTGGTGCCAGCTGAACCCTCACGTGGGTGTGCGGATGGGGCAAGTGGGTCTTCCAAGAAAATCTCTGTGCTTCGGGCTCATTCTGGCCATGGGCGGGACATGTCTCGGGGTAAGGGTACTTCCACCCATGGAAACTCTAAATCTTCATTGTCTTCTCGGTTGGTGAGGCAGAGCTGCACGCCTAGGAAGAAGGGCTTTCACTCCCTTCCCAATGAGATTGCTACATAGCCTTGGTGTTTCTCAGTTCATAATATTTAACCCATACAATCCCGCTGTCGGCATGGTGCCGACAGTACAAAATGTCTCGATTAATCCCAGCAACATGATGGTGCCGACAGCAAAATTCGAGCGCTATAGCACATCTCAAACTGCTTTAATCTAGCTTATTTTTTTGCTATGGAGTAGCTTAATGTATTGGCAACACTGTGTCCAAGCAGTTGTAGTACTGAGTTTGATTCTGTGTGGGTGGGTAACATCAGTGTGCCACTCTCCGTCAGAGCATCAGGATGTCGCGAAAATCATGCCAATTTTCCACCTCATTGGGCTGGAGGAGGCTGTTGAAATTGTCACATGGACCCTTCTGTCCTGCATTTAGTGATTCTTCAGATGAGAAAGACCTGGATAACTATTCTAGGGAGGAATATGAGCCAGTGGAGGACACTGAGAAAGGTGAATCCCCTTTTCTCCTCCCCCCGTTCTCTCTCATCCTGCCCAGCTGGGTGGGAAAACATTGCTCACGGCTTGGGAAACTGGGCTAAAAACATGATGGACGGCCATCCTGGTCTTATTTCCCCTATAAGGAGTATTTTTTTTTTTTTTTGCTTTTCCTTGATTTTTATGTCCTTTTGGATTGTTTAATGCGATAAAAAAAAAATCCGTTTTTTGTCCGGGATTGGGTGGGTATAAACTTGCAAAAATGTCTGGGATGGTATGGGTTAATACTAATCAATATGGCTCAATCGGTACCAATCTGTCTTCAGTGGAACTGTGGAGGTGCCATGGCAAACTGGGAGGAATTGCAGTTATTACTCTCTGCTCTGAACCCACTATGTGTGTCTTCAGGAGACAATGGTGGGGGATAGACAGTTCCCTTCTGTTAGGTGGTATGAGGTCTTCCATGCATCTCCTCCTGGTGGTCACAGCGGTGGATGTGCAGGTTTGTTCCGTTCTGATGTCTCTTTTATTTCCTTTGAGATTCAGTCCCCCTTTCAAGTTCTAGCAGTACAGATGCATGTTGGGAGGTGCTATACCATCTGTTGTCTGTACCTTCCACCTTCCGTTCCTGTTATACGTGCTGATCTAGAAACCATTATCAGCCAGCTTTCACCCCCTTACCTACTCCTTGGTGACCTTAATGGCCACCATCCTTTGTGGGGTGACTCACTTTCAAATCCCCGGGGTGATCTTGCCTCTTTGGTTGGGGATTTAGATTTGGTTGTCCTAAATGATGGGAGGCCGACCCATTTTCATGTTGAGACTGGCATGTACCATCTCCTCCTCTGACTGTGCCCTTGATTTTTCTTGGGAGGTTTTGGATGAACTACATGGTAGTGACCATTATCCTGTAATAGTCCAGCTTACTCGCTCTGTTCCTGCAGCCAGTCTGCCATGCTGGTGTCTGGACAGGGCTGATTGGTCTCTGAGAAACTAAGTGTAATTGCCAACAGAGTTGGTGATTTTTCAACTATCAATGATGCCGAACGTTATTTTACTAAGACCATTTTCTCAGCAGGGGTTCATTCCATCCCACGGACTTCTGGTGTTTTTTCCTGGAGACCTGTGCCATGGTGGAAAGATGACTGCTCCATAGCAAAGGGAGATTACAAATTAGCTGCCCGTCGATATTTTGCCAATTGTAATGTTTTTCTAAAAATACGGTTTCGAAAAGCACGTGCTCACTATAGATGGGTCATGAAGAATGCTCGCCGTAACTCGTGGAGGTCGTATGTTTCTACAGTTACATCCTCAGCTCCAATGTCTATGGTGTGGCAAAAGGTGCGCAAGATTTCTGGTAGGTTCTTGCCCCCCTCCCCATCAGTGTTGTGCCTTCATGGAGAAATTGTGTCTGCACCAGATGCAGTAGCCTCTGCTTTTCCAAATCAGTTTTATGCTATCTCCACAAAGGACCCTTCTCAGCCTCTTGCTACCTTTCATAGGAATCAGGAGAGGCTGGGTCTTGACTTTCGCTCTTGTGGTGGAGAGCCATAAAATTTAGATTTCAGCCTCTGTGAGCTGCGTGCTGCCCTTTCAGAGTGTGGTGACACTGCTCCTGGGCCTGACGATATTCTATACGCTATGCTGCATCATCTACTGACTGATTCACTTCAGTTTTTATTGGACCTTTTTAATAGGGTTTGGATTGAAGGCTCTATTCCGAGGAGTTGGAAGCTGGGTATTGTCCTCCCCATTCCCAAGCCTGGTAAAGACCATTCTCAAGTCTCCAACTATCGCCCAATCACTTTAACATCATGTGTGTGCAAGCTGTTCGAAAAGATGGTCAATGTCAGGCTTATGTGGTTTCTGGAGAAGGGTTGCTTTCTTTCTCCATCGCAGAGTGGTTTCCGTAAATTAAGGTGCACTTCAGACAACCTTACCAGGCTCGAGGCATCAATCTGTGAAGCTTTTGTCTCCAAGCAACATCTTGTGGCAGTGTGGGTAGGGGGGGTTTTCAAGAATACTACCCCAGTATCCCTGCTTGGTGTACAAGGCGACTAAAAGGGTTGGTGGAGGGTTAGTGCCCCTCTCCGGAACACAACTAACTTAAAAGTCGAACAAGAAGCCTCGGACAAGGACTGACCAAAAGATGACGACCCAGGACCGGACAAAGGACATGGTAATTGCAACATGGAATGTAAGAGGTGCGAATGATGAGGTGAAAGAGAGAGAGATTGTCCAGGTGCTTGAGGGTGCAAAAGTTGATGTATGTGGAGTAACTGAAACTAAATGGGAAGGTGAGAGTGTGAGAGAATGGGAGTAGGGATGGGGTTTATGTGCAGAAGTAGGTGAGAATGAGAGGGCAAAAGAAGGAGTGTGTAGAGTTGTGAGTAAATGATGGAAAAAGAACATAAGAGAGTATGGATCAGTTGGGTCAAGGATTGTGTGGTTAAGATTGAAAGTTGGAATACAAATGTGGGTGATTGTGTGCGTGCATGTGCCAATGCAAGATCGTGCAAGCAGAATGAGAGAAGAGTTCTGGACAAATATGGAAGTGTGCATGGAATAGTTTGGAAGGAATGAGTGTTTTTGATCAGTGATATGAATGGTAAAGTAGGGAATGTGAAGGTGGATGGAATTGTTGGTGAGTGGGGTATGCCTGCTGAGATAGATAAGAATGACAGTGCATTACTGGACATTTGTGCTGGGAGGGGGATGGAGATAGCCAATACCCTCTTCAGGCATAAAATGATCCACAGGTATACATGGCGAGTGATGAGAAGGGTGGGTGGTGAACTGAATGAAAGGAAGGCAATGATTGATTATGTGTGTGCGGATGAAAGGATGGAAGATGTGTATTGGATGCAAGAGCTTATAGAGGTTGGGGGAGTGGACTTTCTGACCACTACTTGGTGGTGGCCAGAATCAAGATCCAAATAAGATGGAGAAAGAGAAGAAGGGAAGGACGGGAAGAAGGAGTATTTGCAAGGAGAGTGGAAAGGTTACAAGAGGATGAGAAAAAGGCAGAATATAAGAGAAAAATGAAGGTACAATTGGCCAAAATGAACTGGAGCAGATGGGGGACGTGGAAGGTGTGTCCAGGATATTCACTGAAGAAATATGTGCAGCATGTGATGTGGTGTGTGGGATGAAGAGAAGACATAGGGGGGTGCAAAGAACAGTGTCGTGAAATGAAGAGGTGAAACAGGCTGTGGCACAAAAGAAGAAAGCATACAATGAATGGATGAGAAATAGGGGTGTGGAAGATGTAGAGAGGCGGAAGAGAGAGTTATATGTAGAAAGGAAGAGAGAGGTGAAAAGATTAGTAAGAAGAGAGTGGATGAGGAATTTGGAAGGAATTTGAGTGTAAAGTGGAGGGATTGTAAGAAAATGTTCTGGAAAGAGGTGAAGAGAGTAAGACAGGGTGGAAGTGAAGTTAGCAGGGGAGTGAAAGATAAAAATGGTAAATTACTAGTGGAGAAGGGAGAAAAAATGAGCAGATGGAGAGAACACTTTAAGGAATTGTTGAACATAGAGGATGGAAGTAATGCGAGTATAAGTGGCTGGGGAATGGCTGGGAGAAGGAGGGAGGTGAGAAGACAGGAAGAAATCAGTAGGATAGAAGTTGTGAAAGCAATGAAGAAAGTTAAGTTTGGAAAAACCCTAGGAACTGATAGAATGTGTGGTGAAATGCTGAGGCATGGGGGAGAGATAGTAGTAGAATGGATGTGGAAGACGTGCAGATTGGCCTGGGAGGAAGGTAGAGTCCTGGAGGATTGGAAGTCAGGTATAATTATTCCCTTGTACAAAGGAAATGGGGAAAAAGAAGTGTTTGGTAATCATAGGGGCATTTGTCTTCTTAGTATAATAGGAAAAATGTATGGTAGGATACTTATTGACAGAGTTAGAGAAAGAACAGAGGAATTAGTTGGAGAAGAACAGGGAGGCTTTAGGAAGGGAAGAGGTTGTGTAGATCAGATATTCATTCTTAGATCTTTAGTGGAAAAGTCTCTAGAGAAGGGAAAGAAGTTGTATGCAGATTTCATGGATTTGGAGAAAGCATATGACAGGGTAGATAGACAAGGATTGTGGAAAGTATTAAGAATATATGGAGTAGATGGGAAGTTGTTGAATGCTGTGAAGAGTATGTATGATGGTGCTAAGGCTGCAGTGTGTGTGGATGGTGAACTGGGTGAATTTTTCTCTTTGAAGGTTGGGTTGAAACAGGGATGTATCATGTCTCCCTGGTTGTTCAATCTGTACATGGATGGGGTAATAAAAGAGGTACAAGGTAGGGGAGTGGATGTTGGAGTGGCCCTGGTGAGAGAGGGTAGTGTTTGGAAACTCCCTGTACTGTTGTTTGCAGATGATACTGTGTTGTTGAGTGAAGACAGAGAGCTGCAAGGCTTGGTGGATGAGTTTGGGAGAGTGTGTAAGAAACGGAATCAAAAAGCGACTGTAGGGAAGAGTAAAGTGATGGTCTTTGAGAGAGGTGAAGTCAGTAAATGTACAGCGAGGTTGGATGGTGAGGAATTGGAAAATGTGAGTGTGTTTAAGGACTTGGGTAGTGTGATGAGTAAGGATGGAGGTTTGGAGAGTGAAGGGCTTGAAAGGGTACAGCAGGGAAGAAAGGTTGCTGGTTCTTTGAAAGCAGTGATAAGAAACAGGGAAGTGAGCATGGAAGTGAAAAAGTTACTACATGACAGTATTGTGATACCAACTCTAACGTATGGAAGTGAAGCTTGGACGTTGTTGGAAGGACGCAAGAGTGAGAGCAGTGGAAATGAGTTATTTAAGAGGAGCCTGTGGAGTCACATGAAAAGACAGGCTGACAAATGAGGATATAAAGGAGTGTTGTGGTGTGGATGTGGATGTGATAGGATGCGTTAGGATGAATACACTGAGGTAGTTTGGCCATGTGGAGAGGATGGAGGGTGAAAGACTGACGAAGAGAGTGTATGTGAGTGAGGTGGAGGGGGGGAGAGGGAGGGAGAGGCCGAGGATGAGATGGAGGGATGGGGTGGGGAGGTATATGAGATAAAGGGGAGTGAGTTGGGAGCAGGGCAGTGAAATGGTGGGGGACAGGGCGACTTGGAGGCGATTTGTTTGGGGCCACCCCGAACGGGATTGAGGCATCTGGCAATAGATAGATAGATAGAAGGCTTATGACACTGCCTGGTGACATGGCATCCTCCAACAACTTCATGCCTTTGGTTTACGTGGTCGCCTGCCTGTGTTGCTTGGAGACTTCTTAACTGATCGTGTATTTCGGGCCCATGTGGTTTCTGACCTCTCTGCACCACTGTGCCAGGAGGAAGGTGTCCCACAGGGGAGTTTCTTAAGTGTTTCCCTTCTTGCAGTGGCCATCAATGGTATCATTGACACTGTGCCTGCTGGGGTATCCTCATCTCTTTATGTGGATGACCTAGCTATATGGTTTTCTGGCTCCCGCATGTCTGCTATTGAGTGGCGTATGCAACTTGCCTTGTCCAAGATTTCTGCCTGGGCCACTTCCAAGGGTTTTCAATTTTCCCCTTCAAAGACTGTGGCTATGTGGATGAGAGGGGTACACCCAGACCGTGATCTCCAGCTTTGTGGCAGGAGACTCTGTTGTGTGACAGAGACAAAGTTTCTGGGCCTGACGTTTGACTGTCGTTTGACATGGGTCTCACACTTGGCAAATCTTAAATCATCATGTATGAAGGCTCTCAATCTATTGAGGGTTCTGTCCCATACCTCTTGGGGTGCTGATCGGAGGATGCTCTTCCACTGTTTCAGGTTTTTGTAACCTCTAAGCTGTCATATAGCTGTGAGGTATACTCCTATGCCACAGAATCCAGACTAAAAACTCTAGATGCTGTCTATCATACTGGTCATCGCCTTGCAACTGGGGCTTTTCGGTCGTCTCCAATTCCCAGCTTGTCGTTGGAAGCTGGTGTGCCTCCCTTAGATCTACTGCATCAGTCTGTTGCAGTACGGTGCTGGCTCCGGATTCGTCGCCTTCGAGACTCATTTGTCTGTAAGTGTGTGATGAAACAGTCATGTCTTTTGTGTTATAGTAGACACCCTCACATGCCTCGTCCGTTTGGCTATAGGGTTCAGGATATAATGGAGGAGTTTGGTTTGTCGGCAGTACTACTCAGTCCTGTTCAGATCCTGAGGGTTGCGCCTTGGATATTGCCCAAGGTATCTTTCTGCAGGCCTTTTGCAGGCTTAAAGGATTTTGTCACTCCTCAGTGTCTTTTAAGGTTATTTTTAGAACATTCTTCTAGTCATGGTTGTTCTGTGCCTGTGTATACTGATGGCTCTAAATCTGCATCAGGTGTTGGTTTTGGAGTGGTATTTCCCAACTTTAGCCATGGAGGTAGTCTTCCTTTGGTTGCCTCAGTTTTTACTGCAGAGTTATCAGCCATCATTTTAGTCTAGAAGTTGGTGTTTGTTCACCCTGACAATTATTTTACTATTTTTAGCGACTCTCAAGGGGCACTTTTGGCCCTGGACTCTTTTAACTCTTCCCATCCCTTAGTTTTGGCTATTTTGGAGTGGCTGTTTCTTATTCGTCGTCGGGGAAAGAGAGTTGTTTTTGCTGGGTTCCCACACATGTTGCTGTGGTGGGCAATGAGACGTCAGATGCATTGGCCAAGGCTGCGGCTACTCAACAGTCCCCAACAGAATATCTGCTTCCTGCATCTGATGTAACACCTTACTCGCGGTACAGAATTCATATGTGTTGGCAGAAACGCTGGGATGGTATTGCTCATAATAAGCTGAATGAGGTCTTTCAGAGAGTCGTTGTGCCAAGGGTTCTCCCTTCCATGCCTCAGCGATTGGAGGTAGCTCTTGCTAGGCTTCGCATTGGGCACTCTCGGCTTACACATGGGTTCCTGATGAGTGGTGAGACTCAACCGTACTGTGATGATTGCTTTGTTCCCCTTACTGTCCGTCACTTGCTGGTCGAGTGTCCAAGTTTGGGGGACCTGCATCAGAGATTCCTTCATAGGCATAGAGGGGCAGATGGTGCCTACTGTCTCTCCTCGATGCTTGGTGGAGCCCATAGTGATATTACTGATGTTTTTAGTTTTCCTCAGGAGGGGGGCCTCCTTCCACTTTTATAAGTAATTGTTTTTTCTTTTAACTATTCTTTTATTATTTTCAGTGTTTTATTTCTAGACATACTTATTAACTTTATTTCGAATATGCACTAATTATTTGCTGTGTGTTTTAGCTTGTCCGGCGGCATATGACCCTGGCAGTTGCGCCGCCAGTTTCTACTACAATCAATCAATCAATCCCCCTTCTGACTTCTTCATGGCTAACATCAAAATTTCTTCAGCTGATGTATTTTCTGCCATCACTGGCCTTAATAGTAACAAGGCATATGGGCCTGATGGAGTCCCTCCTGATGTCCTCAAGAACTGTGCTTCTGTGATTACACCTTGCCTAGGTAAACTCTTTCACCTTTGTCTTTCAACTTGTAAATTTCCTTCTTGCTGCAAATTTGCTCTCTTTCAGCCAGTCCCAAAGAATTGTGACCATTCCCGACCCTCTAACTATCGACCAATTGCTTTAACATCCTGTGTCTCAAAAGTTTTCAAGTCAATTCTTAACAGAAAAATTATAAAGGATCTTTCCTATCACAACCTTCTTTCTGATCGTCAGTATGGGTTTCATCAGGGACGCTCCACTGGCGATCTTCTCACCTACCTTTCAGACTCCTGGTTATCCTCCTTCGGGACTTTGGTGAAAGCTTTGCCATTGCACTTGACATCTTAAAGGCTTGCGATACGGTTTCTATCCTTGTATCTGTGCCTTCATCTATAGCTTCCTTTCTGGTCGTTTTATAGCCGGTATTGTAGACGGCTATCAATCTCCTCCTTGATCTATCAACAGTGGAGTTCGTCAGGGCTCTGTCCTATCACCAACTCTCTTCCTTTTTTTCATCATTGACCTTCTAAGCTGTACATCTAACCCTGCCCAATCATACGCTGATATTTCCGCCCTTCACCTTTCCATTCGGTTTCTGCAACATCCATCTCAGTAGTTACTTCAGCAAATAAGGGATGAGGCTATGCCACACCTAATGTCTGACTTGGCTCGTATATCTGACTGGGGTAAAAATAATCTTGTTTTTAATGCATCAAAGACTCAGGTTTTACACTTATCAACCTGACACAACCTTCCACAGGAGTACCCACTAATGTTTAATAATATCCAGCTCAATCCTGCATCAACCTTAAATATACTTGGGGTTTCATTTACTCGGGACTTATCTTAGAAAAATCATATTGCATCTCCTGTAAAATCTGTTTCAGAGATTAGGTGTGCTAAGCTGACTCCGTACCTTCTTCACCCCTGCATAATTGTTGATATTATACACGTTTTTTTTTTTCGCCCCTGTGTAGAGTACAATTCTCATGTGTGGGGAGGCTCCCTACCTATAGCTCTTCTCATTAGGGTGGAGTCAAAGGCTTTTCATCTCATTAACTCTCCTCCTCTTACTGGCTCCCTTCAAACTCTGTCTCCTCGGCTCACTGTTGCATCTTTATCTCTTTTCTGTGGCTACTTCAATGGTCATTGCTACTCTGAACTGTCTGCTTGCATCCCTACACCTTTACGATGAGTGCATCGCACCTGTTTAGCAACAAACCCTCATCCCTTTTCTGTTCAACTCTCTAATGCAAGAGTTAACTGTTTCTCCCAGTCCATCATTTATGCAACAGGTCAACTCTGGTACTGTCTCCCTCTGTCTGCTTCCTATGATTTCCAGTCTTTTAAACGCAGTGTGTCCAGGCATATCGAAATTAACGGATCTTGAATTTGGCTCTCCTTTGTATTGTTTGGCTTTCTTCTTAGAAGGAACAGTTTTGCAGGCTCGTAGCCTTTGGTTTCTTCTTCCTCACAGCATATATACTGTATATATATATATATATATATATATATATATATATATATATATATATATATATATATATATATATATATACTGTATATATGTATAGAGAGAGTGAGAGAGAGAGAGAGAGAGAGAGAGAGAGAGAGAGATTAGGGTGGGTCAAAAAATTTAAATTCAACGATACATGGATATTTTGATTCTCGAAACACCATTTTCACATAATATAACTGTATTATTGAAATTCGGCCAACGCTTCTCCAGCAACTTTATTGTATGCTTGCACCGAATGAGTACAGTAATCAGTGTTGCCAGCCAGTGACAACGAAAATTCCCCACAGCTCCAGGCTAAAATTCCCCAGAATTCCCCATTCAGTAATAAAGTATTATAATCTCTAATTATTATTGTACAGGTTCAGTCCAATGGACAGAATATGGTAAACATATTAAGAAGAAATGGTTATTCACAACTGACTGATTAAAATACAGGTTTTTCTAATTGTGTATCCTATTATTTTGAGGGAAACAAATACAATGGCTATTGAAGTAATCTACTTTTTGAGTTATGACGAACATTAAGCTTACAGTATCAACAGAGTACTCATGGGTAGTGTTACACTTCACTTATGAATGGTAGAAACAATATTACCCATATTGCTTCTGGGTTAGCCTTGGAATATGCAGTATACGAAACATATAAATTATGCTTCATCACAGTATCCTTGAATTAGGAAGAAAAACACTACACAGACTAACATCACTCAAATTACTCTTGAGTTAACTTAGGGTATGCCTAATTTCTTTTTCTGTACAGTTACTTCTGGACAGGAAAAATAATAAAGGGTACGGTTTGTGGAAGGCATCATTATCGTTATTATTACTCAGGTGATCTCTGTCACTGCTGCTGCTGTTGTCATCCATTTTCGTTCATTCGAATGCACACGAAATATCGACTTTATTGATGAAAAACAGATGCACTATTGTTTCATATTAGAAAATAATTATAAAGTCACCCTGAAATTACGATATTTATATATAACCAATTTCAATTTCTACAGTTCAGTTAATGTGTTCCGTATCCTGCCATTGGCAAAAAATCCCCAAATTGAAAGCTGATTTCCCCATTTCCCCATTTGTATCCCGAATTCACTAAATCTGGGGATAATTTCCCATGGCTGGCAACACTGGCAGTAATAATTTAGAGACAGTACGAACTTTGGCAGCTTTGGCAATGATGATACTGATCATGACTGCTTTGTTACCGGTTACACAAACGAGATGTGCTTGTCAGTTGTTAGTTGTCAACTTTTTGCATTCATTTATATCTTGTGTTGGAATGATGGCTACCTGCAGCACGAGGGAAAAGGTAAAAGATTCCGTACAGTATTTGGTTTACCTCGTAGTCTTCCAGTGCATCAGCTACCTACGTGCAGAGAATACTTGTCATTAGTGAATACTTGGAACACACAATGACAGATCCATTATCACGCACACAAGCCCACGCTGAAACTATTGCTGACCAAGTAATAGAAATATATGAGAAAACATCAATTCCTATAACTGACTACAGGAGCATTGTCATCCATGTGAAACGCTTGATATCAAAAGCTCAGGAGGTAAGAAAATGCTTTGCACACGAAAGGACTTCAAGCACCTGCTTTGAGATGTTGGCCAGCTTTGATGTACTATTTAACATCTGCTGCTGTAATTTTTTTTTTTTTTTTTTTATGTGCTCGACTCTGGGCATAGGCTTCTCAGCCTGCTTCCAAGGCCCAGTAGCCCTCTTACATATCGTACACCTCTACATGTCACCACTTCGGCACTAACACCCACCGTCCATATTGAATACATGCTAGGGCTGTCTCATACAGGACTGGTGTATTGGTATTAGCAGGGGTATTTTTACGACATGTCGGCGGGTCTTCTGGTAGATCGGTAAAGTCTGCCGTAATGAAATTTAAATCCTTAAACTGTTCCCTGCACCAGCGAGGATTTGAACCTGGGTCCGGTAGGACCGCAAGCCACCTCTCTACCGATTGAGCCACCGCCTCCCCATGCTACAAAAATGTTGATGCTCGAGAGAGGTCTGAGTGTTGTTGTGCCAGGGCTTTCAAGATACCTCCTGAAGAGTGGCCCTTTTGGGTGGACCAAAACAGTTGTATGAAAATGTACATTGGCAAATTAGAGAAGCAAATGACAGCAAAAAATGAACTCGCCTCAAACAGAAAGCTTCATGAAAAGTCACTTCAGGAAGCCACGCATAATGAAAAAGATGCAGGAACAGCATGTAGGGATGATACTGATGATACTAGATGTGATGTATCACGTGATCAATATGATGATGATGGTACTGAGGAAGTAGAGTGGGGCAAGAAGGGTCAGAATAGCACTGGCATATCCTGAACTATGTCGCGTATCAGATCTATGCCTAATGAGCAACGAGATATATGCTCCACAGCAAATGCTGTACTGCAGGATATGGGTATTGTTACTGAGGAAAACAAACTTGATCCTAGCAAACTTCGGCTTCAGAGAAGATACTGGATGGATATTGCCGTTCAACGGCATCAAAGCACCCTGACAAAGGTAGTTTGTTTGGGCTTTGTTGGTAAAATTGACAAGACTCTGAGTAAAACCCCTCATGGTGAAAGGATCATCAGGGAAGACCACTACTCGGTAATTGGCTTCCCTGATGCTGCTTACATACAGTAGATCCTGTCTCCCCTGAAAGTGGAAAAGCAGTGGATATCGCCAGGGAGATCATGTCGGTTGTCCATGAAACCGATTCAGCAGAATCACTGCATACTGTTGTTTGCAATGGCACGAAAGTAAACACTAAGAACAAGAATGGGGCGAGTCGTGTGCTGGAAACGCAGCAGAAGAGACCATTACAATAGATAGCGTGTTTGTTAAATCTCATCAAGTAGTTTTCAGACGGTATTTTTAAGCCATTGACAGTGCAACGACGGGTCCAACTGGCTCCAGAAGGGAAGTGGGTAGACCCCTTGAGTTCGATCCAAAGGATCTGACAATTGTAGACTATAAACGGGTGTGTGAAAATAACTTGCACTCTACCAGATGAAGTTGAGACGGATCTCAGGAAAGATCTGCGATACTTGCACCGTGCATGTCTGGCAGTGCAAGTTCGAGGAGCCAAAGGCGTAGTTTTGAAACCATCTGTATAGCCAGGGCCACTGAACCATGCCAGATGGCTAACTAAAGCCAATCATACACTGTGGCTCTACATGTCGTCAGAAGAGCCATCTCCAGTATTGAAACGACTAGTTTCATTCATTCTCAACTTCTACGTGCCAGCTTGATTCAAAGTGAGATTGAACAATTCATCTCAGGATGGTGCAAAGAATTTTTTCTATATGGTGAAACTATTGAGAGAACTGCCACCAGAATATCAGGGCATCGTTCACTGAATACTCAGCAATAACAGTTGCTTTTGTCACCTTGAAAATATCCTGCTGTCGGCTGCTGCTGATGAAGATCCACACGTACGTTGCATGGCTGTTTCACCCATTCAGCGAGTGCAGGAGAACGACAGTGACGATGTCAGTGTTTGACAAATCTGGTTTAGAGACAGAACTAGACCGAGCTGGTGCAGCTAGACAAATCGTCTGTCACAATCCCTCCACTAATTAAGAATATCACAATGGACGACAGCCAACCCATAATCTTGGATCAACGCTACCTTTGTCACTCTCAAGGTGAGGAGCGTTGCGTCAAAGAGTAAAATCGACAACATGAAAAGTTTACGGGCACCAGGCACGACATGGCATGTTTCTGCAATGTAAGCGGCCTCGCAGAGATTTCCCGAAGCGTGAGAGTAAAACAGATTCTGATCGGGACATACGTGCCTGGTTCATGGTTACGTTTCCTAATGAAATAGATGGGAAATGTTGTTTGTCAGTGTTTGGTATTTCATATACATCTGCAATTTGTAGTGTTTTGTTTATATTGGCAGAATACTATTTGTATATATTGCATACAGGCAAGCATATGATTTTATGGTTCTCTCAAAGCTAAATCGTGTGAAAAATCCCTTAACATGTATCTTTCAAATTCTTGATTTTTGTCATCATTTCCACGATTTTGGAGTGAAAGTTGCTGGAGTGAGCGTACATAATATAAAAAACAGTTCGCACAGTGACGTAGTGACCGTGATGGAGCATCATTTCCACCATGTTTCAAACTAGCATATATATATATATATATATATATATTGTCACGGGGCTTTTTATAATATCACGATATTTTTATAATAAATGCTTGAATATTATTTAATTGATATTAATATTCAATAATATTGAAGAGCAGAGACAATGATTGTCTTGCTACATCAAGCAACGATTACTTTACGCTGGCTTGTGCACGATTCTCTGAGAACGAGAATTTATAAACTTTCTCAACAGTACACAGCAGAGACTAATTACTCACAATTGCTGAATTAGTACTGTTAGCCTCTGGAGAAAGTTACTTCACCCCTGATAATAAATAACTAATACTAACATCAGGTTCTTGCGGATGCTTAACTCCTGGCACAACAGATTTTAAGTTAATACAACAAGACTGGTCTAAGTACCAGTTATGAATAGTAAAACGTCTATGCAAGCTAGGAGCTATGTGGGAAATAAGCTCAATTTGGAGAAATGAAACAAGATTTTACTTTACATTAAGCTCAAGAAAAAGAACTGTTAAATTTATTGATTACAAAAATAAATTTAACATTACATTTCAAATCAAATCAATGAGACCGCACTCACTCACTCACACAAAAGCTAAATACTTACGCCTAGGAAAAAAAAACACCTTAATTAAACTCTAAAGACTAGGAAAACAAAAGGAAATACTGAACGATGAATGCTTTGTATCACCAAGGGGTGGGGAGTTTGGAGAAACTGTACTCTGTGGAGCTTGGGTGCTAGCTGACCTCTCACACTTCTGGAGCACAGGACCTCTCTCCGTCAAAGCCACAACTAGACTGAATTCAGATGATGTATAGGCAGGACGCACAAGCCACCTGAAGAAGGCGTGGCTAACGGTTGAGGCAAGCAGGGGCGAACAATAAAGAAACAATTGTATCGCTCAGTAGAGCACTTAGTGACGTGCATTAAATCGGTCACTTTTGAAAGTGATGAATGTTTTGAAAAGTATACTCCGAAATGGAGAGAGAAACGGTTAACTGAGCGATACACAGTGCGTTTTCCACTAATAGTTCATGGCTTCTCACAAAAGGGAAATGTCGCGAATTGATTCGTGACATTACGCCCCTACAAAATTAAATTTTTTCCTTATGGGAAAAAATTTGTGGATATATATATATATGTACACATCCTAAGTCATTCACACAAGATTCACACTGTGGTGTGTGTGCTATCCTGCTACGGGAGAAAGTTACAGTCGCCAGTGAGCGAAAAAAACCTCGTATTCACGTTAATAGAAGCAAGCTTAAGGGAAAAACTCTGTGACGACGGTGAAAATCCTGTACTCAGGTCAAACTGAGCGAAAAGTCGCTACATTTACACTGACAACTAATTGTTGTGTAGTGTGATGTATGTAATACACGGTGTAGGTGTGACAGTTGTAGTGTAACTGTACCTATGTGTAAAATGACACAGTAAATAATATGGCGACGACGAAGGCAGAGGAGAAGAGGCGGCAGTGTGCAGCAGACGATCAGCTGGTCCGCACAGCAAAACTGCTACACCCATTGCTGAACCTGCAAAACCAATTAAGGTGGAGCATCAAAAGTGTCAATGAGACAAAATTCTTATTACGTTACAATTACTCTCTCTGCCTAGCAATCAGTACATGCTACGAAAAGTACACTCGAGGTCGCCATTAATTTTAGCACACGATTAGTGTCGGCAAGTTGAGAATCCTTGTGCAAACTCGGGTCTTCCATAGCCTCGAGTCGCCTCTCAACTTCCCCCTTAACTTACGGTACATAATATGTATGTACAGGCCGTGGACATACTGTGTCCTGTGGGGCCAATGGGCGAGACGTCAGGTCTGCACCCACTTCACCACTACCCTGTCTCTCAGCTGTCTCAGAGATTACAGGTGTGGTTATGAACGGCACAGAAAGGGCATATCCCTGATTAGTGGTGTTACTTTGACACACACTGCAGGAACGGACAAAACTATTTATGTCCCGTCCCATCCCTGGCCAGAAAAAGTCAGCTCGGATACGGCCCTGGGTCTTCCTTTTGCCCATGTGACCTCCTGAGGCTGAACAATGACCCCATTGTAACACTGTTAGGCCGTACCTGGTGGGAACGACAAACTGCAGTCGAACCTCGCCCTCAGGTGTTCGTGACTCACGGTAGAGCCGTCCTAGTTTGCGAAGGAACTTGGCTCGACCTCCCCATGAATACTTAATCACTCGACCCTTTTGTTTGTTCCGCATGGCAGCAAGTGTCGGGTCAGAATGTTGTTCTTGTACAACAAGTTGACTACACATCAGATCTTGCGGCGATTCAATGATCACTGGGGTGACACAGTCTGGAGCCTCAGTCATGACTCGTGTTACCGCAGCAGCCGAAGTCTGAGTAGCGCCATCATCGGAGCAACTATCCTTGGCTCCTTGAATATTGCCTACTATAAGGTCAAATAGAGGCTCTGGCATGACAACTGCAAGTGTCGTACCAGTATAAAATGGAGATGCCACCTGGATACATGCCTCAGGGAACAATCTCACTGATCCATCAATAAGGTTTGCATGGATCTGTCGACCTGTATACTGCTCAGGCCAAACTAAACTCTGCTTAACAGAGCAACCTGAGGAACCATTGTCTCTCAGGACCATCACAGGAATGTCTCCCACAAACCCTGGCTGAACAAGGAAGGTACTGTCACCTGTGGGAGGGCCTGTGGAGGAAGCAGCTAGCCACTCATGAGGCTGCTGAATTGATGCGGCAAACATTGTGCCTTGTGAAGATGGAACATTGGCCATCTGTGGAGGGGGATTCACTGTCACTGTTGGACTAGAGAACTGTGGGGAAGTACCCATACTGGTAGGGACGTGACCACCGTGCTGCTGCTGAGGAATGAAGGCTGCATTCGCTTCCTGCCTCTTTTGAGCTGGTGGTGAAAAAGTTTGTCCCGCCGGTCGGTTGCGTGGCTGATACTGCTGCTGGTTAGGGTACTTGTTGTACCTCTTCCACTCAGGTTTCTGAGTGTTTTGCCCCTGGTCCTTCTGCGGTTTGCTTGGACCTTGGCCATTACTCTGAGAACGGCCTTGGTGCTGGGATTCAGTCTGAGACGATTTCCCAGATTTATCAGGTTTTCTGTTCCAGGTGTTTTGCTTACGAGTTTGATACCCGTATGCAGTAAAGAATGCGTCAGCCTTCTCTGCCATTTGGCTGGCATCTTTCACCTGGCAGATCTTAAGCTGCGCTATGAGCTCAGCAGGCCACGACCTCTCTAGCTGTGTACGCAGCATAAGGTCAATTATCACCTCACGCGTGGAAGGAGTTTCATCTTTCTCCATCCACTCATTTAAGTAAGCTGTGAGGCGATCAAGGAACTGAACAGCTGTCTCCTTGTCTTGGAGACGAGCTTGCATGAACTGAACTTTGGCGTCGTCTACTGTGAGACCATACGCCTTAATGAGGGCAGCTTTCATCATCTCATATGTGAGATTGTCTCCACGAATTCTGTGGAGAATATCAAGGGCAGGGCCCTCAAATAGGCTAAGAAACTGAAGCCGCTTAGCTGCCTCATCCAGTTGATACATGTCTGCCATGTCCTCAAAACGAGCTATGTATGGCTCGATTCGCTCGCTTTCCTTGTATGAAGGAAGCTTGATGCGTGGGGTCGCCAGGACATGTGCAGGGGACACGCTCGTGGAGCTTGGACCAACTGCACCAGACGTGTCTGAAGCCAAGGAATCTTGCTTGAGCTTCAGCACTTCAAGTTCATGTTTTTCGCATGCTTCTCGCTCGGCACGTTCGTGTTCTCGTTCTCTCTCTCGTTCCTCACGCTGTTCTCGCTCGTATTCCCGTTGTTCCCGCTCTTTTTCTAACTTGAGCTCGCGTTGTTTCTGCTCGTGTTCGCGCTGTTGTCGCTCTTTTTCTAACTCGAGCTCACGTTGTTTCTGCTCGTGTTCGCGCTCCTTTTCGCGTTCCTCACACTGTTCTCGCTCATATTCGCGCTGAATCTTATGCTCTTCACGGGCATCATTCTCGCGCTGCTGCTCCTGATTATGCCGTGAGAGTATATACTCTTTAATTTCGGTTGGGTCCGAAAGACCCATTTCTTTGGCTTCCTGTAAGAATACAGTAGTAGCCATGGCGCTAATTTATTAAGTAAACCGAAACTGAGTACTGACTGCTTCGCAAACAAATGCTAATAAACACAAGTAAAGAGTACAGACACAAGTTAGTGGTGACCAGTCTTATCTACTTAACTGTTAAAGATTAAAGCAAAAATGCGAATAACTAAGAACTCTCAAAAATTAACACAATGGGTACGGCGGCTACCCAGGAGCGAATAAAATCGTCTGGCGTTACCAAGAATAAACTAGAGTTAAGTACTCTATTGATTAATAAAGCAAAAATTCACTTGCTAAATCAACGGTAACCACCAGTAAACTTGTGCCTATAAACTTTAATTATAAATACCTAAATATAAATGAGTGAGCACTATCTCGTGAATAGCTTTAGAGCTAGGAGTTAATATCCTGGAATGAGGTCGCCAATTGTCACGGAGTTTTTAAAAGTATCACGGTGTTTTTATAATAAATGCTTGAATTTTATTTAATTGATATCAATATTCAATAATATTGAAGAGCAGAGACAATGATTGTCTTGCCACATCAAGCAACGATTACTTTACGCTGGCTTGTGCACGATTCTCTGAGAACGAGAATTTATAAACTTTCTCAACAGTACACAGCAGAGACTAATTACTCACAATTGCTGAATTAGTACTGTTAGCCTCTGGAGAAAGTTATTTCACCCCTGACAATAAATAACTAATACTAACATCAGGTTCTTGCCGATGCTTAACTCCTGGCACAACGGATTTTAAGTTAATACAACAAGACTGGTCTAAGTACCAGTTATGAATAGTAAAACGTCTATGCAAGCTAGGAGCTATGTGGGAAATAAGCTTAATTTGGAGAAATGAAACAAGATTTTACTTTACATTAAGCTCAAGAAAAAGAACTGTTAAATTTATTGATTACAAAAATAAATTTAACGTAACATTTCAAATCAAATCAATGAGACCGCACTCACTCACTCACACAAAAGCAAAATACTTACGCCTAGGAAAAAAAACACCTTAATTAAACTCTAAAAACTAGGAAAACAAAAGGAAATACTGAATGATGAATGCTTTGTATCACCAAGGGGTGGGAGTTTGGAGAAACTGTACTCTGTGGAGCTTGGGTGCTAGCTGACCTCTCACACTTCTGGAGCACAGGACCTCTCTCCGTCAAAGCCACAACTAGACTGAATTCAAATGATGTATAGGCAGGACGTACAAGCCACCGGAAGAAGGCGTGGCTAACGGTTGAGGCAAGCAGGGGCGAACAATAAAGAAACAATTGTATCGCTCAGTAGAGCACTTAGTGACGTGCATTAAATCGGTCACTTTTGAAAGTGACAAATGTTTTGAAAAGTATACTCCGAAATGGAGAGAGAAACGGTTAACTGATCGATACACAGTGAGTTTTCCACTAATAGTTCGTGGCTTCTCACAAAAGGGAAATGTCGCGAATTGATTCGTGACATATATATATATATATATATATATATATATATGTGGTACAGTGTGCATCTCTCACGCTAGTGGATGCGAGATTGCCTCCCACCAGAGTTGTAAAAACTTTGGGAAGCATTCACCGAGCCACTTATTGCTTTGGCGGACATAATGGGTGATGTGGTTGAATCAGTGTCAAATACTAGTATGCTTGCACCCAGTCGGCTTAAGGCGGGCCGATTACACTTGGTTCACAGACTACACACACATCCAAAGCCACTCCACATTACAATAACACTCACAAGCACTTCTCACCCTACCTACAGTCTCTACCAGACTGCCTAACCCACAGGGTAGAGATACATTGGTTGTTGGTAGGGATAGGCCGGTCCTGCAGTGGACACTCAACGGCAGATGATGATGATGATAATATATATATATATATATATATATATATATATATATATATATATATATATATATATATATATATATATATACACGCTCCCAGCTCAGACCCCCCTCTCTCATATACCTTTTCACTCAATTCCTCCATCTCATCCTCGGCCTCCCCCTCTCTCTTCCCCCCCCCGCCACCTCACTCGCATATATATTTATCACGTTTCTTCCATGCGTTGAAAGACCAAATCGAGATGTGTCGTGTTTGGTTAGCGTCACAGTCGTCTGATGAGTCGTATTTATCTGGTTTTGATTTTAATTTGATTTCAGTGTTTGATAAAATGCAATACTCAGTCGAGTCATTATCATGTTGGCTTAAAAATGAATTAAATCCTGAGTGTGATGATCCGCTTGTGAGGAGTCTCTGCACTGAAACTTCACTTGTAAATAAAGTTAACCCTTTTCAAAAGTTAGCCATCGGTCTGTCGAGGCCTTAGAAACATTTTTGGACATTTATACTGTGTGTTCTGACATTATAAGTCTACATTTTCATATCCATCTTTCAGGAAAGAGTATTTGAAGACCTTCCGCTTCACTCACAGTTACCAACCCTCAATCCAGCATGTCATCACCTCAAGGTATAACAATTATGGTCTTGTCACAAAGTCATGCCATACATGAGTTTTCTGGAGAGGAGAAGGATTATAGCATTCAATCTTACCTCTCAGACTGCAGAGATGTTGTACGCAGTAGTAGCATTACGAATATGGAAAAGAGGATTTCGCTCATCCATTCACATGTCCAGCCTGGTATATTTGCAACTGAAGTCCTAAAGGAATATTACTTCAAAGCTGCATCTGAAGTCAAAGACTACGATAAGTTCAAGAGTGTCTTGATCCGAAACTTTGGGAAAGATACCACTGGTCCCTTAGTTTTTTTTTTTTTTTTTTTTTTTTTTTTTTTTTTTGCTTACAACGAGACCAAGACAATGATTGGATTTCGTGATCTGCTCAGGGGTCAGGAAGGAGCTTGGGATACAAGGGCTGATGCTTTAGATCGCTCAGATTATTCTGAGTGGTATAATGATGGCAACACAGCCTTGTTTAAAGAAACTCTGATAAGCCTAATTGAGTACATGCAATTCTCCCTGACCAGGACAAAGAAAAAGTCCCTGGTTTTAATAACAAATCCCACAGACGTTTTGGATGTTGTAGCAGAGAAAACTAAGTTGTAGGGCTCTTATTCATATCCATTTGCTACTGCATCAGCAACTACATCCAGTGGAAACATTCCTGTTCTAGCTACCACTGGTATGAACCCTAAAAAAAAATAAAAAAAGAGTATTTTGTGTTGAATGCAAGAAATGGGGTCATACAACAGAAATGTTTCTTTAGGAAGGATCCAGCGAACACAATTTCTGCCTCAGCATGGCACACAATGCTTCTTGAATGGGATTCATCATAGTCATTTTCCCAGTTGGCCTCTCAACGCAACGAAAACTATTCACCTCAAGACCACTCGAATTGCTCCATTTCGTCGTGGCAGTACTAAATGGTGTGTTGTCTGTCAGACATTGGATCATAATACAGATCAGTGCTCCACTGTTTACCAATAACTGACCCAGTACGCAAATCATAGATCTCATCAGACGAAGGAAGGTCAGAGCCGTCAGTCAAATGATCAGGGTTAAACTCTGCTTCTACAAAGTCCATCACCACTTCATTCACAGAGGCACTTCAAAAGGTGGATATTTTGTCCATCTCATGGCAGGTGGGCAGATGTAAGATATCACTCTGTATGAACACTTGGGCACGCGCAAACCTCATAACCTAGTCCTCTGAAAAATACTAATAAATTGAATGCATCACACACAGTGGTCCATTCACCAACCTGACACCCAGTTTTCTGGTGTTACTGGGGATATCTTACTGTAGATATCATCTTACTGTAGATATTCGCTGCCCATCTACTAAGGCATACTGCAGTCTTTGGGTAATGGAAATTCCGTTTTCATCAGTCTTGACATGCTTTGGGTAATGGAAATTCTGCTTTCATCAGTCTTGACACGCAAAGTGAATACTGGCAAATTCCATTACATGAAGAGTCATGACGGATAGCACCTTTCAGTACTTATCAAGGTCATTCTGATTTTCTGTAAGGTTTTTGGGTTTCGTAATCCACCTCTGACATTACAGCACGTTATTATACCCTATTTGTTGGCATACTTGGCAGTGCTGTTCTCGCTTACATAGATGATCTTATCATTGTCAGTAAAGACATTGAAAGTCATTTCTCCAACGTCTGTACAGTCCTTTACAAGCTCCAAATTTCCGGTCTTAATCTCAACCTCTCCAAGGCTTATTTCTTGAAGTAAAAAAATCTCATTCTTACATCATATAGTGGACGGTGATGGGATGCATGCAGTCCCATATAAGATTCAGGCATTCCGAAATTTTCCAGTACCTACCAATGCTGATCGAGTTAAGGCATTGTTAGGTTTAAGCAGCTACTACTGTTGCTTCATCAACAGATATGCAACCATTGCTTTACCCCTCGCACAGTTTCTGAAGAAATATGTTACTTTTCACTGGGGACCTGGAGACAAAAATTGACCAATTCTAGCTATTCCTGATTTTGCCATACCATTCATCCTGTGTATGGATGCTTCATCACTCGGTTTGGGTGCTGTCCTCATGCAGCAAGATATTAATGACCCACTCCATACCATTGCTCATGCCTAACCGAGTTCTTAATGATGCAGAACGGCGTTGCTGTGCAACTCATCTTGAAACCCTAAATGTTGTTTGGGCCCTTGAGCATTTCCGCGACCTCATTTTTGGCTAGAACATCACTATCAACTGTGCACTAGTCATGCTGCAATTAGTGACCATTTTAAGGGCAATAATCTTACAGGCAGGCTCGATCGATGGTATTTAACAATTCAAGAATATGAGCCTACATTTCAGTATCATCCACGTCGTGCAAATGTAGTTTCTGATGATCTCACCCGAAGTATTCCTTCTACCTTACAACATCTGTCCAACTCCTGTCCATGGACAGTTGAAGAGGAACAATGCAAGGATCCTCTGAGATTCAGAATCATATATGCTCTTGTGCAAGGGCTGTTAACCATTCTTCCTCTCCAGACCCTCAATGCACTGACCACGATGTAAAAACTGCTTCCAAGAGATTAGGTATGCTAAGCCAACACCGTACCTTCTTTACCCCTGCACAGATGTTTACTTTATACACGGCTTTTATTCGCCCTTGTGTACAGTACAACTCTCATGTGTGGGGAGGCTCCCCACATACAGCTCTTCTCAATAGGGTTGAGTCAAAGGCTTTTCATTTCAGTAGCTCTCCTCCTTTTACTGGCTCTCTTCAACTTCTGTCTCTTCGCCACACTGTTGCATCTTTATCTCTTTTCTGTCGCAACTTCAATGGTCACTGCTCCCCTGAACTGTCTGCTTACATCCCTCCACCTCTATGACGGGTGCGTAGCACCCGTCTAGCAACAAACTTTCATCTCTTTTCTGTCCAACTCTCTAATGCAAATGTTAACCGTTACCCCCAGTCCTTCATTTATGGAACAGGTCAGCTCTGGTACTGTCTTCCTCTGTCTGCATTTCCTACTTCCTATGATCTCCAGTCTTTCAAACGCAGTGTTTCCAGGCTTCTCGAGATGAACAAATCTTGAATTTGGCTCTCTTTTGTATTGTTTTTGTCTTTTTCTTGGAAGGAATGGTTTGTGGGCTCCTGGTCTTTTGTTCCTTCTTCCTCGCATAAAAAAAAAAAAAAAAAACTCTGCCAGACTATTGAAATCATCATCATCATCATCATCAGTCCCATTAGGTGCCAGTACGACTTCAAAAGATGCCAGTGGCTTGGTTTTACGTGTGATCAATGGTAACAGAACAGGAGTAATAGTCACTAGGATTTAATCCTAAATATTTCCTTGTGAGGAAAACTGCAAATGATATATTCTTTTGTTTTACATAATCATATAATGAGTCCCATACCCCCAGGTTTTTGTTCCCAATCCCCCAAGCGGTATGGATACCCCCAGTAAAGAACCCCTGATCTAGTGTCTGGATATGAAACCACTCTCCCTGATTTACCTGTTCCACTCACACAGTTTCATCTATACCAAGACATATTTTATAAGTGTGTCACATTATCTAAATCAGAAGTTTTCCCGCCTGTGGTTTCTTCTGATCTAAAGGAATCAGTTCCCTCTGGTGCATGATGTTGCACATACTGGCACCTTAGGAGAGACAGATGTTAATGTTCAGTGGGGCAAGAAAGAAATATTATTGTCCCAAATTGCGAAAGGATATAAGAAATCTTACTCTCCACTGTATGTCTTGTGCCTAGCACAAAGGTACGACTGGGAAGCCTGCTCCTGTTCTTGAATATCCTTCTCCCTAGACACTTGGGAAACTAGAGCCATTGATCTATTTCTTCTTCCACGAAGCTATCAGGGCTCTCATTATATACTCGCTGATTATTTCTCACGGTAGGTTGTTTTGGTGACTCTGGTTTCCAAGTCAGCCAATGAAGTGGCTTGTGCTATTGTTACACACATAATCTGCCCATTTACTGTGACCAAGGCATAGTAAATGGCACATAGATTCGTAGTCAAAACCTCTAGGAAATTTGTCGCCGGTACGACATTAAACAAACCTTTGTCATGGCTTACCATCCAGCCTCAAATGGTTTGGTGGAACGTGCTAACAGAATGATTTTGGAAATTCTTCGTCGTTTTATCATTTCAATGCAAGATTCATGGTGGGATTCGTTGTCCCAGGCGGCTGCATCTCTCAGTGACTCTTTTAACTCATTAATGGGTTAACCTCCCTATTACATTCTATCTGGCCATGATAAGGCCCTCCCATATGGTATTCTCTGCCAAAAACCACGGCCAATTTGCAATGTAGATGACTACGCAAAGACTCAAATGTCCACGTGTCATTCAATTCATAATGGTGTTCGCAAGAGTTTGGCAGCTTCAAGGGCTGAAATGATTTACATGCAGCATAAACAGGCTGAATTATCCTCTACTGACGTTGAAGATGCTGACATGGTTAATCTTTTGAACGTCCCCTGAATATTTCTTTCAAGTTTTATGGGCCATTCCGTGTATTGGCTAAAGAACATGGTAATAAGTCAAAAGTTTGAAATGCAGATACTTAGTCTTCTACAACTGCTCGTGTTGATAGGTTGGAGAATGTTAACTCAGGGTTATTATCTAATTGCCATGCAGGACCAGTTTGCTCATCTTGAATCCCTGATCCAGCACTACTTCAACTCATGTTGTTGATGATTACCGAAAAGCTTCGTTCCCCTTCCAGTAGAACCTGTTTCACTCTCTCAACAGAAATGGCATTCTTCCCATTTCCCCTCTAACATCTTCTGATGTCCTCAAGCCTGATGCACTGGTTGCTGAGATCAGTGACCTACTCATCATAGAGTGCACAACTGGTGTTAAGTATCACCTACAAGATATCAAGACAGTCCCACAGGAGCTTCTTCCCGTGCTACGTAGCCTCTCCACTTCAGATTTATCAAATGATCTTAATCACATCGTTACTCTTCAAATAGCCAGAGCAAACAAGTTGCTAGATTCCATTTATCATGCTCATAGTAGATTGCCTTTAGACTTTGATCTTCACATGTACTCTAGACCTCGACAGAAACAAGGCTTTTTTTTTTTTCTTAGTAAAATTCGCCTCTATGTATCTCTTTGGTACGGCCATGGCTTGTGATGTATCTGAACTATACTCAGCTTTTTTTTTTAATTATTGAGGCGAAGATGCACTTGACAGGTTGGTGATGATTGGCTGAATGCAACATGTCCGAACAACTTATTTACTAACCCAAATTTCCCCCTCAGATAAATGTTGTCAATTAATAATGATAACGAGTAAAGAGATTATGAAGTAATGTTGCATTCAGCCAATCATCGATAGCCTGTCAAGTGCATCTTCGCCTTGATAAAAAAAAAAAAAAAAAAAAAAAAAAAAACAGTATAGGTAAACACGTGCCTGAACTAACCCTGGCTGATAAAACCCACCAAAGAATGATTACTCAGAATTATAAGGCCATAGGCACTTAGCTTGATGCCATTGACAATGAAAGAAAAGCATTCGGGAGCCGAATGCTAATCGCTTGCCAGATTATGCTCTTGGCCAAGACCAAGATTTTGGCCATATCTTGATACCTTGATGGTTTCTTATTGATAACTCAAGCCGTTCATGAGATATAATGGTGCTAAAGGTGGGTGATAAGAACCAGTTGACCTTCGACAGCCATTTTGGTGACCTTGACCTTGACCCCGAGTGCCCATTTTCGAACTCGGCCAAGATTTTGGCCATATCTTGATACCCTGAAGGTTTCAAAACTCAAGCCGTTCATGATATGTAATGGGAACATAAACACACACACACACACACACACACACACACACACACACACACACACACACACGGAGGCGGATAAAAACATTATCGTTCCGCCTTGTGAAGACAGCCGATAATGATACTGATACGACCAAACATTTATCACGAGATGTTAATGACTCACTGTCATACCTACCATCAAGAAGTTATTTCTTATCCCCGAATATTTGCTGGCGGCCCAACACTCCATTGTCTCAGTACAGGTAACCAACCTTATTAACGTGATCGTAAGTGACCTCGTAGATGCGGATCTCAGTCGTGCTGGATCCAAACTATTACCAGTTGATCATGTTACTCATATATACCCTTTTAGACCCGAGTATAATTTTTTTTTAATTCTTCACAGTACCGGACGATTTCATTCTGCCTGGAATTGACTTATAAATAGATGGATTAGATACAGCCTTCATTAACTCAGTCATTACTAGAAATTCTTATAATTGATATATTAGGGTCTGGTTGGAGACTGGGTAAAATAAACCTTAGGTCATCGTAGTGAAATGTTTAGGAGAAGGGAAAAGTTCTGGGAAAAGGTGATGTTACAGGCGAAAAAGAATAAAGATATCCCCCGGATACGCTCCTAAGGCCCCATTTTTACATGCCTGTCACGTCCGTACCGGGCGACCTGCCGTCTCCAGACATTAATATAAGTTTCCACGGTTGGCTGGTACTGGCCTGGGTTCACCCCACCCACGCACTATTTCATCTTTTATAGCAGTATCTTAGACGCAATATTTGTTGTGTATCTTCTCGTTGATCCTTACCTTAACTCTTTCACATTTACTCGTATGTTTTAGCCAGCACCAAGCCATTTTTTTTCAGTTGAGGGAAAAATATAACATCCTGACTCTGAAGGCTTCCACCAAATTTTCATGTGAATCTTCACGTCTCTGATTTTATATTTAAACGTGAAGACATCTTTATATTCTGCTCAATTTCTATTTTATTCTGATGTATACAGGGATATTTTACTCTGATAAAGAGATACTTTTCTACCCGGAAGAGTTGCATAATAGCCTGCACTACTTCCTTTCTCCACATCTCCCTTTACAGTAGTTGAATAAAGTTGTCTGGTACCAGTTGTTTCACGGATGGGGAAAATATCAGCTCCGTCAGGGGTGGTGAGTAGGCCTACTGGTTTGGTTTCCTTCAATTCACTCTTTTCCTCAACATTTTTACCACAGTCACTGACTTATCAGCTACACCAAATATTCATATTTAATCCTTTATAGGGAACTATTTCATCCCATGGGAATAAAAAGATTCATTGGTAGGCAAAAATAAATATCTGCATGATTAGCTTCCTTCAGCAATACATGGATAAATCGACACAGGTTCTCTATTAAAACAAGTTTGATGCTTTTAGAGTTGACTAATAAAGTAGTAGGCGATACTAGAATAAGAAAATTAAACAGTTGCCCAGGAAAGGTTATTTTTTGGGGGGAGGAGGGGGGCTACGTCCCTCTATATTCTGTAGACCCATGACAACTACAAATAACAGAACAATGTATTAACCATAATATACGGGATTTTTTTTTTTTTTTTTTTTTTTAGAAATGGTAACATGGAATCAAATCAGAAAAATGACGGATATGCTAACAAATTATGATGAATTTGGTAATGAATCACCATTAATTCAAACTTATGGTAATTCAGCTAGTACTCAGGCCCATCGCTTGCGTCTCCCAAAGTGCTGGCTCGGGCTCTGTTATCTGCGATCTATTGAGTTAATATACATACCCGGTACTAATTTTCGAGGCTGAATATTTCCAGCAAATGTAAAGAATGTATCTTACAATTTTTATATATAATATGAAAGATAATGTGGGCGTGCGACAAGGTTGTGTGATCTCCCTATGGATAGGGTGATGAGGGAAGTAAAAGCACGAGTAATGGAGAAAGGGATGGCATTGGTAATGAATGGCGATGGACAGAATATCTTAAATTTGTTGTATGATGATGATGCGGTGCTACTTGCAAATACCGGACAAGAGCTTGGTAGACTTGTGCAGAGTTTTGTAGATGTCTGTGAGCGTCGTGCCTTGAGAGTAAATGTAGAAAAAAATAAAGTGATGGTTGCCGAAAAAGAAGTTGACTCCCAGAGTGATGTTGCAGTGAATGGAGAGAGACTGGAATTGATGAGAGAGTTCAAATACCTGGGTACAGTGATAGAAAAAGAGGAAAATGTTCAAAAGAAGTGAAAAGTAGAGTGACACAAGGAAGGAAAGTAGCTGGTGCTATGAAGGCCTTGGTAAGAGACAGAGACTTGAGTGTTGCAGCAGCGCGAGACTTACATAAAGCAGTTAGCTTCAACTTCAACATATGGATGTGAGATGTGGCATGAAAGTGAAGTCAAGAAAGTAAGAGCAGTGCAGATGGGACTGCTGAGGAATGTATTTGGAGTACAGAGAGTGGATAGGGAACGAAATAATGTGATTCGTGAAAGATGTGGAGTGAGGAAGTCTGTGGACACCAGTATCGAAGAGAGTGTACTGAGAAGGTTTGGTCAAGTGGAGAGAATGGATGACAAAAGAGTAGTGAAGAAGGTATATCCGAGCGAATTCGGAGGGAGGAGGCGGGAAAGGCCAAGAAGAAGGTGGATGGATATGGTGGATATGTGTGTGAGGTAGAGAGGTACGGAAGTTGGTGAGGCTACCAGACTGACAAGAGACCGAGCTGACTGGATGAATTTTGTGCAGAGAAGCACAAATACGTATATGTGATGCTACAGAACGTGGTGACATTTTCTTGGGGGGGAGGGGAGGGCCTATCTGATGGAGCCTGGATTCCGTGGGCTTGGATGATCAGTGAATGGAAGCGTAGCCCATTGAACTGGGCAATCTTAGGCTGTCTGGACGTTGCTACTCCTCACCCTGCCCTAGGATGGGAAAGGAGGTCCGGATGATGATGATGATGATGAAGATATTTTACATCCGAAATTTATTACATATTCAGTAAGGTGCAGTATTTTTAAGTTCATTGTTCTAGAGCATGATATTGTGCCTCCTAATACGACATGCAGTTCTGATGTTTGCATGCATTTGTGACTGTATATAAACTGATAAGAGGCTTTGGACTCCGAGTGCTCTGATGATTATTACCGTAGATAAAATATGATGACGGCATTGGGGACTGTTTAGTATTTAGGCACAGTACATCATAGCACTCTGAAACGACTGCCATGATTAAGTGATATTGGATTGGGGAATCTGGGGGACACTTAACCCTGCCAGAAACTCCGGTTATATGGTTACCATCCAGTGAAGTAAATGGTTTCTGGGTACAGGAAACCATTTGGCTTGTCATTCAGTGTCGAGCTCATATGGCTTCACTCTACACAGAGTGAGTGGATGATGGGCGCCCCCATCCACCACATATGGATAAGAGACTATGATGTGGCATGAAAATGAAAAGTCAAGAGTAAGAGCAGTGGAGATGGGACTGCTGAGGAATGTATGTGGAGTACAGAGGGTGTACAGGATACGAAATAATGTGATTTGTGAAAGGTGTGGAGTAAGGAAGTCGGTGGACACCAGAATCGAAGAGAGTGTACCGAGATGGTATGGTCATGTAGAGAGAATGGATAACAATAGAGTGGTGATAAGGGTATAACTGAGCGAATTTGAAGGAGGGAGGAAGCGAGGTAGGCCAAGGAGAAGTTGGAGGGACATGGTGGATGAGTGTGTGAGGAAGAGTGGTTTGGAAGTCGGTGAGGCTAGGGAACTGACAAGAGATCGAGCTGGCTTGATGAATGTTGTGAGGAGAAGCGCATGATTAGGGATTTTGGCACCCATCCTTTAACGTGGCGGCGTCCGGATTGACTCAAGTCAGATACGTTTGCGTGAAGCTACAGAATGTGGTGAAGATTTTTGGTGTATCCGATAGAGCCAGGATTCTGGGGGCTTGAATGATGAGTGAATGGAAGCGTGGCCTATTGGATTGGGCAAGTTTGGGCTGTCTGGACATTGCTATTCCTCACCTTGCCCTAGGGTGGGAAAGGAGGTCCGGATGATGATGATGACATCATAGCAAATTATGTGTGTGTGTATCTATATATATATATATATATATATATATATATATATATATATATATATATATATATATATATATATATGGCAGAGAGGTTGGAATTCAGTCCCGCAGGGGCCAGTTTCATATCGAAGGAAATTTTCTGAAGGGCTGTTTTGGCTCCCGAAACTTATTGTTCCCACTGGTGTTACCAAATGCGCACATGGATGAGGTGGTAGGGCATTTCCATGTACCTTCATCCTTCTTTGCTGAGAGAGAGAGAGAGAGAGAGAGAGAGAGAGAGAGAGGGTGCTGTACATTTGCACTCGAATGTCTATCACTTCATTAAAGTTACGAACAAATGTTTTTATTCAGCAGAGAATGATGGTAGCTGTGATGGTTGTGGTGGTGGTGGTGGTGGTAGCTGTGATGATGATGGTGGTGGAAGTGGTAGCTGTGATGATGAGGATGGTTGAGGTAGCAGTGGCTGTCATGGTGGAGGTAGTTGTGATGATGGTGGTGGTGGTGATGGTGATTGTGATGGTAGCTGTGATGATGATGATGGTGGTGTTGTGGTGATGGTTGTTTTTTCAGCTGTGACAATGATGGTGCGGGTGGTAGCTGTGGTAGAGGTTGCGGTAGCTGTTCACAAACAGCTCTCAGTCGGGCATGTGCTTTGCTGCCTGGCAGGTCCACGAGGCTCTTGTGTGTGTGTGTGTGTGTGGGTGTGTGTGTGTGTGTGTGTGTGTGTGTGTGAAGGTTCCTAAGAGGATTATCACCTATAATGTTATTGTTTTTAAAACTTGTGAATTGCTGTTATTTTCTGAACTCTTTTATCTTTGAAAATCATTTCAAAATCCATCTTTGGATCAGTGCCATACAGAAGCTGTTTATTTCTTCCAGTGCTTGAAGTTCAGTCATCCATCTGTGTCATGTTACATAACCCTGAGAGTTCCTGTTATATTACAGAAGGTATCTGCCTTATATATGTGATGGTTTTCTGCCTCATATATCAGACAAGGGAACTTAAGTGGATCAGATAACCAGCCCACATACATCCCAACACAGAAGTAGGACGTGCACAGTGAGTCAAAAGCTCGTCTAGTGTTCCACCGCATCCTGTTCGCATTGCGATTGTCACGAGGGCTTTTGATGTATCATACCAAAGAGAAACATCTATGTCCTGAGAAGCATACCAACACTCTCTCAAACTCCGAATATTAGCCAACAATGGGAAATAAGAAGCAAAAGAAGTGGAACAGGATATTTGGCGAACTTTTTTCTCTGGATGTAGACAGTTGCGTCAGCCCAGTGTTTTAAGAAAAAAAAAATGTTTGTAGTTTACTTTTTGTCGTCATGCATGTTCAATAAGTATCGTCTGTTTGGAGTTACACACTTGAGCCGTAGCGTCTGCTTACCTTTAATTTTACCATTGCCTGAGAACATGTTGTAAACAGAGTTTAGCATAGATCATAAACCTGATATGCATTGTTATGGTGGTAGATCGAAACTTTGCTTAACTACACAAGGAACAGTTCACAGTGGCAGCGATACTCGTGATGTCTTGAAAATCTACAAACTATCAACAACAGTTGCTGGGTGTGAATCTCTGGTTATGACTTCCCCAAGCCTGGGGTGAGGTCGAGGTGAGCACTAACTATGGCTCACCAGTGTACCTGTCAGTGTACTCAGTCTCATAATGAGTCAACACTCAGAGAAAACTACGAAAAATTCTGCTTAGAGTATTGTCAAACAAAAGGTGGGTTGGCTAAGATGAGACTGAGCTTGGTATATGATCAGCTACAATAGTATTCTTGTCTTCTGATGCCTTCTCTGTTTGTTAGGACGTCTGAGAGACATATAAATTGACAGAGTTAGATAAATAGAATAAAGAAAAAAATTGCCAGAAAATATAAATCTACGTCAATAAATAGAAAAAGGATTTATTAATAGAAAACATATATAAAATGAGAAAGAGAGGATAGAAGATGATGCGAGCAGTGGTGTTGGAGTGCTGTATAATAATTAGGGACCCAGTAACTGTTTATACTATTTTTCTATGACCATTATTAGTACTATATTTTCAGTATTTACACAAGATGGAATTTATATGTAAATAAGCAATGTGTATGGAGATGACCTAGTACTTGGGTAGGAAATTATGTTAGCTTAGTTTCGATGAAATCAAGATTATGCTATTGTCACGAATTGGCGCGATTCTGTATCTAAAGAAACTCGTGACACTGAACTTTGGTGCAAAACCACTAATTCTAGTGGAATTTCCACTGTTTATCACTCAGTTTAACCGTCCTCGTATTCACCCAATGTTTTCAGAACATTTTTCACTGTTTCATAAGTGATCGTCCTTGCATGCGACATTGGCGCTTTCGCTGAGTGATTTGTTGTGGACATGTATCGCGCACATTAATTCCGTTGGCCATTAGCAAGCATGGCCGGCACTTGCCCCTCTCTCACAATTTGAAGTCAGTCAGACTTTGTGCGTTGTGAGAGCAGGTCGTTCTTCAGCGAGTTCCTGAAATCTCCACTCAGTGTGATCCGGCGTAGAGATTCAGCGTGGTGCAGCATCCTTCCTATGTAACGACGCCCCAGTTCATCCTGCCTAGCCCCCCCTTTTCTGACCAGTATTTCTTTTCGTTTTTCCTAGGCTTAAGAGTTTAGCTTTTGAGTGAGTGAGTGAGTGTGTTCTCCTTATTTTGAATTCATTTGAGACTCATGTAACGTAAATTTATTCAATTGTAATTAATAAATTTACAGTTCTTTTTCTTGAGCCTAATGTAATGTAAACTCGTGTTTTATTTCTCCACATTAAGCTTATTTTAGTTGCCGCCCCTAGTTGCATGAACTCTTTTCATTATTCATAACTGGTACTTAAGCCAGTCCTTTTGTATTAAGCTTAAATCCGTTGTCCAACCAGGAGTTAATGCACCGGCAAGAACCTGTTTTTAACTAATAGTTTTAGTTATTGATTGTCAGGGGTGAAGTCACTTTCTCGAGAGGCTAACAGTACTACAAACAGCACTCGTGAGTAATTAGTCTCTGCTGTGTACTGTTGAGAAAGTTTATAAATTCTCATTCTTAGAAAATTGGCGAAGTAAACCGGCATAAAGTAAAACTGCTTGATTTCACAAGTCAATTTATTGTCCATATTTACAAGCAACATTTTAAATTTTCAATTAATATTAAATTCACAAAAACCTCATGACAGCTATCTTGATTTCACAAAACGTGCTTTGTTCTGAGGGAAGAATTATACCCCCATCTGTTTATATACAGTCAGACGCCTTAACCCCTTAACCACGGGGCATCACGCAAGGGATCATACCGCGGGGCGCCACTTATGGGATTCTGTGTTATTTTGAATTCGCTAGGGCTTTCAAGTGGTGGCTTGTATCATCTATCAGTACTGCCAATGTCCAACACTAGTCAGCACTCCTAATCTCATCTGTACTCCCATCCATTGTTGACAATTTAGCCATTTCTCCCCGTTCTTGACTCCCCTCCCTACCCCCCCTCCATTACCCTATCCTCTCGCCTGCCCAACCGTGCTACGCTAAGTAAAACTTCCCTGGAATTTTTCACTGATTTCATCCATTGAAATAAGCCCTATGCCCTATTCTTATACCAAATAATATATACAAGAAAGAAATAAGGTAAATGAGAGTGCCATACACCTAGAATTGGCTAATTATCACCTGACAACACCTCACGTGCAATCGTTCGCTAATTTTCGCTGTTTATTTCCCCATAAAATATGCCGTATAATCTTTTTTCGTAATAAAAATATATAAAAGAAAGGAAGGGAGAAGCCTAAGTGATATTTACATTCACCTGGAACTACCTAATTATTGCAGGCCACCACACTGTCTTCTATGCTAAGTAAATCTTCCCTGGAATTTTCCACTGATTTCATCCATTGAAATAAGCCCTATGCCCTATTCTTATACCAAATAATATATACAAAAAAGAAATAAGGTAAGTGATAGTGCCATACACCTGGAATTGGCTAATTATCACCTGACAGCACCTCACGTGCACTCGTTCACTAATTTTCGCTGTTTATTTCCCCTTGAAATATGCCGTATAATCTATTTTCGTAATAAATATACATATAAGGAGGGAAGGGAGAAGCCTAAGTGATATTTACATTCACCTGGAACTACCTAATTTATTATGTATTGTCTTGGTTTCCTGCCAATCATTTCATTGTTATATATTAGCAGGTCTCACAAGGCTAAAGTTGGTAGTATTGCACTCACCCTAGCCAGGCAGCAGGAGGCCACCACTATCAGTTCACTGTCGTCTTTCATAGTGAGGGTATGTCTGATTCGCTCCTGCTAACATCCGCCCCTTTTTGGCCCCATGCAAAGGGCCCTGTGACCTTTACCCCCTACTTAACCTCGTGTGGAAAGGGGTAAAGGGCTGACAGTTGATAAAGAGTGACTACGATCTTTTTATTGAGTAAAACGGTGCAAGTGGAATTGTAAATAATGTGTAAACAGCAAGTGAAAGCAATGAATGTTAATATACGCGAACAGTGGAAAATAGTTTTATAAGTTACTTCAAGTGACAGTGCATAACAGTATAAATAAAATAGAAATTTAAATAACGTAAATAAAATAGAGAACGTAAATAAAAATGTAAATGAGTAGTATTATAAGAATACGAGTATATACCCTAGGAGTAATGAAAGTGAAAGTTCCACTCTAGTATGTATGAATACTATGAGTTATGAGAGTGAAGATGAAAGTGACATTCACTCTCAGTGCTAGTATACAGGACGAGAAAGTGAATGCTACGTATTTTACTGAAAGAAATTGAATGCCTACAGTGATAATAAACTACCATTACTGAAGGAAACTTATGGATAAAGACTGTAGATATATATAAGTGTTATATAGTAACAGAAATATAAACTATGAGTGTTTCTATGAATAATATATGACAGAACACCAACGGCGAACTAGCGCAAGTGGGAAGGTCATACACCCTCGTAATTTTCAATGTTTACACAGTGTTTTTTTTTTTTTTGGAGAATGGATTCCAAACTATTTGAGAATCATAGAATAGTGTTTCTAGTGATAAAATGAGACTGTGGTAATCATATTACGAGTTGTCGGGAAGTGTAAAGTGGAGACTTTGTTACCCAACTTCAGAGGTCTCCACAAGTCCTACGGTACTCGACGAAGGCTCAATAAACACCCCAGGAGAAAGCTGAAGGTATGTGCCTTAAGCATAAATAATTTTAATATTCTAGGACTAATAACTGATTTTTGGCGAATATTTTTAGAGAGTCTATCGGAGCGCGAATATGCCCGCGGGAGCCGCAAGAAAAAGCAAAACAAGCCCGCCGTTAAAGAGTTAATCACAGATGTGTGATCACAAAATATCACCTAGGCCATCAGGTTGCCCACCCTCCATTTCCCATCTTCCTCTATACCCCATCCCTCCACCCCATCCACGTCTACTACTCTCTCTATCCCACTCCATCTCATTGACATATAGTTGCGGACATATCAAACAGAAACACCCTGTCCTCCAGCGAGGTGGTGTGATGCTCTCGGCATCTGGTAACACTGTTAGGCATGGAACTTCACCATGTTTCGTTCAGTCGCTAAGACGAATCGAACGTGGTGATCACTGATGCTGTGCGCAGTTATTGGTGGTAATAGAATATGTAAGCAATGTTCCGCCAGAAAATATACAGATAATAGCATGTCATTAGTATGGTTATTTTTTTTAAATTGTCACACAATACACCCTCTACAGAATGGCAGGTATAAGGAATGACATGGATTTCGTGATTGGTTTAGTTTCGAGTCATGAACCATACAACAGTTAACAGCTACTTATATAAGTCATAGTTATCAGGGTCCCCACAACTATCAATGAACAGAAAATTATCATGACTCCCATCCTTACAACCGGGAGCATGATATTGGTAATGGTAGACCTCTGAAATCGAAGCAATTTCATTACATACAGAAGGTTGCTCAAGGCCTACAAGAGGCGGCAGGGTGGGGGTGGGGGGACCTGGGAGACAGAAGGAAGGAGGTGTGTGAGGAAGGGGACAATAGTGGTCGAAATGAGAGCTAGATGAGAGGGGTTATGAGGGGTGATGAAGTAGGGGGCGTGGACTTCGGTATACGACAGGAGCTACAATTGGATGGATAGTTTACAAACTGATGACTGGGCCAACTCATTGTTTCATGGAGAATGTGGCATTTTACAGTCAGACCATGAAACGTTATATTAACGTTGCCAAATGTTGCAATTGACCGTCATGGTTTGCAGCAATTCACGACACTTTCAACTGGGTGGTTCAGTACCCTGTATTATGAGTATGGTGACCATTTGTTAATGTGCAGATATATGACACGTCCCTACAGTTTGTCAGATGTTACAGCTGTTTTTATAGTGACTGGAAATTATTCCTGTAGCCTAAAGTCTCATTCTCACTAGCGTACAGTGTCCGGCGGACTGTGTCCACACCTGACGATATTGTCCAAACTGTGAGGAGTAGGTGGCCGTTGAGTAGGTAGTCGACAGTGCCTGAGTACGGTATGACAATGGCCAACACAGTTTGTGCGCGAAAAATAGCATTGTATAGAACAGTAATTGCTGGACTAAAAAAGAAAAGAAAAAAAAAACGGGCAGTGTCTGGTTATTTCACTCAACAATGGGCACGGACTGCCCGCTGGCTTGCCTGTCAAACTTGCCACAAATTGTCTGATAGTGTCTTATCCCTCGCGGCCGCCAGTCACTGTCCCCTAGTGTAGACGGGGATTCACGAAGTATCATCATGGATGACGACTGAAAGCGTAAACAGAGTAGGGATAGGCCTATGTAGTTTTTTCCTTTATCACCAATAAATATGAACGGTCTGACAGTAGTGAAGGTCTCTATGTGTCTCATTAATATCTGTATGGCACCGATGTAAAATAAAGGTGGATTTACTAAACCCAGGTTTATCTTACCGTTTTCCGTATGCCTTGCTTGGCAGTTGATTATACACATTGCCAGTGGTTATTACTAATATTTAGGTTCATATTGAACAACTGTGGTATGACCCAAGCATTCTTTCACAAATCCTGGAACCAATAATGGTGGAACAAGATTGTAATGTCTGCAGTTTTCCAGTCTGAGCACGTGCATATTACATCAATAATGCCATTAGTTACAGAAATCGCTTGTATTAAACGCAAGCACACAATTTATCTGCAGTGTTCACACTAAATAAATGTTCAGGATAAGTATATATACGAGGAGTGGAGTCAAGCAGGGCCGTTGCTAGACATTCAGGACATAGGGGGCTTAGCCCAGATTCTGCATAACCACAAGCGACTAAGGCACGAGTTCTAGGTGAGCCTGGGGGTATGCTCCCCCATATATTTTTTTTTATTCAGACTATCTTTGATAGTATTTCCTGCCATCTGAGAGCATTTGAGCGAAGAAACCAGTCTAAAATACAGTACTGCATTTTGCTGTATCAGACTGATTTTAAAACATTTTTGATTTGTAATGGTGTGTACAGTAATGGAAGTAGTAGGCTAACAAGTGTCCGGTGTCGTATAAAATCGTACAAACATTACAGTAATTATGGATGGAATTAACTACAGAATAGCTTAAATTTAATACAATTTTATTTCCCGTTACACACACACACACACACACACACACACACACACACACACACACACACACACACACACACACACACAGTTTCTGGGCTACACAAAAAAGATTCAGGGTTAAAGCCCCGAAAGTCCACCTCTAACAACAGCCCTGGAGCCAAGACAGCTATATAGGCGTCCACGTCAGACGGTCTCAGGTGAAGGGTGTATAGGCTACTGACGAGCATCAGGCGGAACCTGAAAAAGATTTCAGTGCAATTAATCCAAGTAACGGAAATAAAATACGTAATGTTTATGGAAACGAGGCAATAAAACATGCATGCGGCAGCAGACAAGGGCAACCGTCATGCGTTCCCCATAAATTTCTTCCTTGTGTAGCACTGCCAACCCTTAAAAAAATACATACCAGTACCAAAACACACACACGCACACAATATATATATATATATATATATATATATATATATATATATATATATATATATATATATATATATATAAATGATGGATGGATGGATGGATATATAATCCATCCACCCATCCATCATCCAATCCTACATTGCCCCATGAGGAGCGTAGGAGCCCGGGACTAGGCAAGTTGGTCCTGACATTTAAGATGAGAGTGACCAGCCTCACTCATCCCTGAGTGGCATTACATGATTAATAAACCTCAACCATCCCTAGGATATAAACCTTCACCGGCTCAATCCGATTGGAGCGCAATAATTACCCACTAAACTATCTATCTATATATCTATATCTATCTATCTATCTATCTATATCAATCTATATATATATATATATATATATATATATATATATATATATATATATATATATATATATATATATATATATATATATATATATACATTATATATATATATATAAACCTTCACTGGCTCAATCCGACTGGAGCTCCGTAATTAGCCACTAAACCACCAGACGCCAAAATAAGGTTATATGGTTTCCACCCAGCGTAGTAAATGGTTTCCTGGTGTACAGGAAACCATTTGGCTTGTTTCTCAGTGTAGAGTCACCCACAGGCAGTAGGAAGAGGAAAGACTAAAGAAAAGAAATACAGAAGAGGGAGTGTAAAGTTACCCGTAGGCAGAAGGATGAGGAAAGAATGAAGGAAAGACGGAAGGTGGATGGAAGGAAAGGAGGATGGAGGAGAGGAAAGGGCAGACACCCGAAAGCAGCACTACATCGAGTGAGTGGAGTTTATTGCTCACGTAATGCCACTCAGGGATGAGTGAGGCTGGTCACTCTCATCTTAAATGTTACTATGGGTTTCAGAGGCCGTGTCCCACTGTTTTTCGGGAATAACTTATCAACAAACAGTTAGATCAGTGTGAATTTCTGGCACAGTTTGTTGCACACCATGCCCTAATTTTCGGTGATATAGTGCATTACCAAATGTGGAGAAATAAGGCACGTGTCCCTGACAAGTGATGCTAAAGTCCCACCTTCATGACGAAGAAACGGACAAGGTTTCCGTGACGTTGTTCAGTAGGCTCCACCCACCCCTCCAGCTCTCTCCCGCCCCCACACCCACCCACCCCAGTCTCTCTCTCTCTCTCTCTCTCTCTCTCTCTCTCTCTCTCTAAAACCGACACTACAGCCATTAGCATTTGCCTTATACATATATTAATGAGGCATGCATTATGCGTTATTATATTCGTAAATCTTTAAGAGTGACAGATGACCTGACGTAAAGGCAAGAGTAGGGTAGGGTGGTGGGTGAGAACGACCAACATTGATGGGAATGCAATGGTGTGAAGGTTTTCAGGTGGTGTGTGTGTGTGTGTGTGTGTGTGTGTGTGTGTGTGTGTGTGTGTGTGTGTGTGTGTGTGTGTGTGTTTCCCTTGTGAAGAGGGCTTACGGCAGTACACCTAACCACAGGTTCGAACCAACCAAAGTGAGGACTATGGCAGCGAATCTGTAACATATAATTTTTTTTTTTTTTTTATATGTCCGACTCTGGGCAAAGGCTTCAGGGGCTATATCTTGGGGGCAGTAGCCTTTCCCAAGGCCCAGTAGTCCTCCTACACCTCCATATGTCACCACTTCGGCGCTAACACCCACCGTCCATATTGAATACATGCTAGGGTTGTCTCATACAGGACTGATGTATTAGTATTAGCGGGGGTACTTTTACGACATGTCGGCGGGTCATCTGGTAGATCAGGAAAGTCTGCTTTTTATGAAATTCAAATCCTTAAACTGTCCCCTGCCCCAGCCAGGATTCGAACCTGGGTCCATCAGGACTGCAAGCCGTCTCTCTACCGATTATATATATATATATATATATATATATATATATATATATATATATATATATATATATATATATATATATATATTAACGAGAACCATAGGCACCAACCACTACGGTTAACTATTATGTATTGAGGCAAGAGAAAATTCGTCCCTCCCTCTCCTCTGTTATCGATATCGCGGTCGTCATCAACGATGATCCTATGTAAGCCTAACAAGAATAGCTCCCAGTCGCCATGACAACAAGTGTGAGATCAAACAGTCTAGGGATGTTTTATATAATATCACCATGTGATGACACAGTCGTCACCATTTTTTTTTTTTTATGCGAGGAAGAAGGAACCAAAGGCCATGAGCCCGCAGTAACAGTTCCCTCCAAGAGAAAAACAAAATACAATAGAGAGCCAAAATCAAGATCTGATAATTTTGAGATGCCTGGACACACTGCGTTTGAAAGACTGGAGATCGTAGGCAGCAGGAAATACAGACAGAGGGAGACAGTTCCAGAGCTGACCTGTTGCATAAATGAAAGACTGGGAGTAACGGTTAACTCTTGCATTAGAGAGTTGGACAGAAAAGGGATGAGAGTTTGCTGCCAGACGGGTGCTACGCGCCCGTCGTAGAGGTGGAGGAATGCATGCAGACAGTTCAGAGGAGCAGTGACCATTAAAGTAGCGATAGAAAAGAGATAAAGATGCAACAGTGCGGCGAAGAGACAGAGGTTGAAGGGAGTCAGTAAGAGGAGGAGAGTTAATGAGATGAAAAGCCTTTGACTCCACCCTATTGAGAAGAGCTGTATGTGGGGAGCCTACCCACACATGAGAGTTGTACTCCACACAGGGGCGGATAAAACCCCTGTATAGAGTCAACAATTGTGCAGGGGTAAAGAAAGAGCGGAGTCGGCTTAGCACACCCAATCTCTTGGAAGCAGATTTTACAAGAGATGTAATATGATCTTTCCAAGATAAGTCCCGAGTAAATGAAATCCCAAGCATGTTCAAGGATGATGCAGGATTAAGCTGAATATTGTTAAACATTAGTGGGTATACCTGTGGATGATTTTGTCGGGTTGATAGGTGTAAAACCTGAGTCTTAGATGGATTAAAGATGACCATATTATTTTTACCCCAGTCAGAGATACGAGCCAAGTCGGACATTAGGTGTGCCATAGCCTCATCCCTTGTTTGTTGAAGTAACTGTTGAGATGGGCGTTGCGGGAACCGAATGGAAAGGTGAAGGGTGGAGTCATCAGCGTATGAGTGGATAGGGTTAGATGTACAGCTTAGAAGGTCATTGATGAATAAAAGGAAGAGAGTTGGTGATAGGACAGAGCCCTGAGGAACACCACTGTTGATAGATCTAGGAGAAGAACGATGGCCGTCTACAACAGCGGCTATAGAACGACCAGAAAGGAAGCTAGCGATGAAGGCACAGATAGAAGGATAGAAACCGTAGGAGGGCAGTTTGGAAATTAAAGATTTATGCCAGATTCGATCGAAAGCCTTTGAGATGTCACGTGCAATGGCAAAGCTTTCGCCAAAGTCCCTAAAGGAGGATGACCATGAGTCTGAAAGGTAGGTGAGAAGATCGCCAGTGGAGCGTCCCTGCACGGTTTTTTGTCATGTGCCACCCCGTGGGGAGTAGGTCGTCCTATAGACGACAGAACAAAACATGGCGGTAGACTGCATAACGTGCCAAAGTATGCGTAACTTTTAACGGCCTGACTCAAATTCCATACAGTAATCAACGTTAAACTATAGCTGAATTAGCACCATGTCACCAGCGCATCATTTATCCATCCAATCCTAGCTTCCTGCCACAGTCCACCCTCCCCCACCCCATTACTCGTCTCCTATAGAGCCCCCCCCCCTCCCACTAGCCAGACCTCAATTGCCCCCTCCTCACCCACCTCCCTTCTTTCTCCCAGGCGCCCCACCCTGCCTCCCGCTGTAATGCCAGCTCTTATGCAATTGCGTCGATTAAAGAGGTTTACCAGTTTTGGGTTCACAGTTATGGAGGACGTGGGTCACGGTAATTTTGTGATTATTATGATAGGTGCGGGAATGCAGATAATGTTATAATGGCTTATATGCTGGCCGTCGGTATGTTGTATGAATCATGATGTTTGTCGGAAGTCACACTTACGAATCCTGTGTATTTCAATTGAATATAATAGGAATATGTATGGTGTGAAATAATTTTATTACCATATTCACAAAACGTTTGTATTTTCACTATATTGTTAGGCAGGACATCATTTATATACCACCAATAACTGCGCACAGCGGCAATGATCACCGCGTTCGATTCGTCCTAGCGACTGAACGAAACCTGGTGAAGTTCCATGCCTAACAGTGTTACCAGATGCCGAGAGCATCACACCACCTCGCTGGCGGAAGGGGTGTTTCTGTTTGATATGTCCGCAACTGTACATACTTCAAGACAGTCTCTCCATTCTTTTTCTACGACAGGCAACCAATAAGAACTCATAACACTTTCCAGCACATACACAGCAAGAGCACAACACTCCCATACATCCTCATTTATGTACTGTATCTCTGTTACCACGTAGTTCCATATGTCTGAATCTCGTTTACAGGGAAGATACAAAAGCTTCGATCCGACTGACCATCCTCAGTTATTTCAAACTGCAGGTATAATGCGAGGAGACTGCGTGCATTAAAGCAAATTGGAGGAAACATGAAATGCAGAGAAGGGACCTGGGATCTGCTTAACGTTCCATCTAGTATGCTTTCATCTGGAATAACACGGATTAGTTCTGGTTCCAACCCTATGCCTAGTGCATATTAATGGTATTTTGTGTCATCCATACCCTATCCATTCATATGCAGATGACTCAACACTTCACAGCTCATTCACACTTAAACACCCATTCACAAAGGTTGATATCTCTAACTCACAACTCAGTACAGCCACCTCCGTAAATCAAGACTGTTCTTGGCTCACTGAATGAGGACAAAATAACTTTGTCTCATTTAATGCTAGTAAAACCAAACACTGTATAAACAATTTACTACTTTACAGATACTGACAGATTCCTATACTACGTTCAATGATAGTAATATTCCTGTCTCCAAAAGTATTGAAATTCTCTGTGTTTCATTAACAATGCCCTCAGCTGGACCTCTCAAGTCAGATCACTTGCTAAATCCGTGTCAGAGAAACTTGGATTATTGTACAGAGTTCATACCTTCTTCACTGAAGAGCAGTGAACTATAGTTTATAAGAGTCATGCGTGCTCTCACCTGGAATATTGATCACCCTTGTGGAATGGATGTTGAGAGTATCCACTAAAACAACTAGACAAAATTCAGAACAAAGCTGTTAGAATTATTAATAACCCTGCTATTACGAATGAATTACCTTCCCTACAGGTAAGAAGGAATGTTGCCTCCCTTGCATTGATTCACAGATACTTCTATGCGAAATGCTTAGACAAAGTTGTATCCATTGTGCCACCTCTCCATGCCTTTGCCTGTGCTACAGGGACGTCTGGTAGAACTCATGACTGGAATGTCACACTGCCATATTGCAGAACTTTCACCTATCAGAAATCTTTTATTCCCCAAACTGCATCTCTTTGGAGCTCGCATCCCCAGAGTTGTTTCCCCCCAAACTTCAACCTACGGCTGTTCAAGTCCAACTTTTACAGATTTTTCATGAATGGAGGACACCAGTAATCTGGTGTACGAATTATTATTTTTTTTATTCATTTGTTTTTCCTTCCTCTGTTCTGTTAGAAAAAATACAGGAGAGGGAAAATGCTTAGGAGTAATGCCCGCTGACTACATGTACGTCATAACGTAGACATTCTATATTTTGGGAAGTTGCAGTAATCCGCAAGAATACATCCCCAGGTCTCAAATTGTACCTTTGGAAGAACACAAACTGGGTGGTAACAGACCGAGTCCATTAGTCAGACTGATCCAAGAACTGAAGCTGAAACACCAACAATGACTGTCCATGTTTTCACATCTTCATCTCCAGTGCCGTGCCTATATTGAAGTAGAGTACATTTAGAGTACATTATAGTAACTGCAGTGTCATGAGGATGTCAGAGTAGGGAACTGATAGATGAACAGGACTGGAATCGTCTAATGGAGATATGGAGAAGAATATCTGAGCAAAGAGTTCTGCTGTTTCAGTAGGAGAAACAGCTAGATAGCCATTAGAGCAGAAAAGCAGAGGGAAGGATCTATCTATCTATCTATTGCCAGACGCCTCAATCTCATTTGGGGTGGCCACAAACAAATCGCCTCCAAGTCGCCCTGTCCCCCGCCATTTCACTGCCCTGGTCCCAACTCACACCCCCCTCTTTCATATACCTCTCCACCCCATCCCTCCATCTCATCCTCGGCCTCCCCCTCCCTCTTCCCCCCTCCACCTCACTCACATACACTCTCTTCGTCAGTCTTTCACCCTCCATCCTCTTTACATGGCCAAACCACCTCAGTGTGTTCCTCATAACGCTTCCTATCACATCCACATCCACACCACAACGCTTCTTTATACCCTCATTCGTCAGCCTGTCTCTCCATGTGACTCCACAGGCTCCTCTTAAATAACTTATTTCCACTGCTCTCACTCTTGACTTGTGTCCTTCCAACAACGTCCAAGTTTCACTTCCATACGTTAGAGTTGGTATCACAATACTGTCATGTAGTAACTTTTTCACTTCCATGCTCACTGGAGGGAAGGATGATGATGTAAATTTGTTAGGAAGGTTTCTGGCAATGTGCCAGAAGGAGGGGGTAGAATCTGAGTCAGAGAGTTCAGAGTATTTAGTATGTATGACATTATTCTTAGCAGGGCATAAAACAGAACGGTTCCGTGCACAGTCATTAAGGAGATGAAATTCAGGGGTTCGTTGGTTCCAGTACTTTTTGTAAGCCTTCCCCTTGCTGTGGACAGCATTAGAATGATTTTTCTTTTTTTTTGCAATAGTCACAGGATGAGAGAAAGAAAAGTATGCTTCAGCGACCGAGAGAATAACCTCTGTAATACGCAATACGCTAGGTACCCTGAGATAGCTCTCGGCCATGGAAGCAATAATCATTCCAGGGAAAATCAAAGACCTACTGCACGAGGACCTCCAATTAGCAGCTCTGTAGTACCACAGCTGGAGTTTTAGGGAGGGTCCACAGGCTTTACTGGAGTAATAGGATAGGCTAAGTTGATAAGGTTGTGATTAAAGGAGCCCACCGGTGAGAAAAGGTTAACAGCGTAAGCAGAAGAATTAGTTGTAAGGAATAGGTCAGTTATGTTGGACTTCTCTCAAAGATGGGGATACAGGTAGGGAGCTGTACATGCTTCTCTGGGCTATTAAGGATAGAAAAGATGTAAGCTTGTTCAACAGGTGGATCAGTGAAAAGTGAGGAGAGCCAAAGGTGGTGATGAACTCTGAAATCACCTGTAATAGAAATGTAAAAAAAATGGAGAAAATTATAGGATGTGTTCCCTCTTACGAGGAAGATGGTCAAAGAAATGTTCATAGTCAGTAGATTTACCGTAAGGGATAAGTGCATAACACAGATATAATTAGCCACAGAATGACAAGATAGCCGCAGCTAGAGAGTAGAGAATTCAGAAGATTCAAGTTCAAGATTACAAGGGCATGGTATGCTACTGCATATATTTGCACGACACTCACTTTATAGAGAAAGTAGGAGGATACAGAGAAGGGTTTGCTATCAGTCACTTCAGACAAATAAGTTTCAATGAGGGAATGTAGGTGAGGTTTAAATGAAAAGAGGTGTTCAACAAAGAGAAAATTAGAGGAAAGGCCACGAATGTTGCAGAAATGTACAAGTAGTGAGTCAGACAGTGGTTCCAGGCATTTCCCTTGGCCGTCACCGGGAGAGAGGCTGACGCTGAGGGCTTTGGTGGTCACCCCCCCCCCCTCCACCGGGGACTCAGAGGCTGGGTGATGAGATGTCATTTTTTTCTGAATTTAGAATAGGAAATGTGGTGTGCAGTGTGTGTTTAGTTTGATGTTTGCAATTTGAGGAAGTTGTATAGATTTTTTTTTTGTCTAACTCTGGGCATAGGCTTCACAGCCTGCTCTCAAGGCCCAGTAGTCATCCTACATACAATACACCTTTCTACATATCACCACTTCGCCGCTAACACCCACCGTCCATATTGAATACATGCAAGGGCTGTCTCATACAGGACTGGTGTATTGGTATTAGCGGGGGTATTTTTACAACATGTCGGCGGTTCTTCTGGTAGATCAGTAAACCCTGATTTCTTGACATTCAAATCCTTAAACTGTTCCCTGCCCCAGCGTGGATTTGAACCTGGGTCCCGTAGGACTGCAGGCCACCTCTCTACCGACTGAACCACCGCCTCCCCCAGACCTAGTTCATTAGTCAGACTGATCCAAGAACTGAAGCTGACTTACTCTCTGTGTTACTGAAACACTGAAAAAGTTTCGTAACGTGAGGTGGTCAGAAGCTAGAGAGGGCTGATGAAACGGGATCTCCAGTTCTTCCTGTCATCAGCTTTCCATCTACCTTGGGAGTACCGCCCTGTTCGACTGGTGCATCAGTCAACTCCCATTAACATTAATGGCTCACAGCAGCTAGTTAAAACACCCTAAATTTCCTGCATTTGCCTCACTACAAACGTGACTAAGATAACACTCTGCCACAGACAAGGAATGCAGATGGGATGAGATGAAAATGTACAGTACAACCATAGGAAAGTTCCTTATCTCATCATATTAATTTCATGAGGGGTGTATTTATCTTGGTCTGTTAATAAGAATTATTTTTGTGTAGGGACTGGTAAAACACAGAATATGAGAGACGACATAAATACAGACACATCATCTACTATTATTATTAAGGAATATTCGTATTCATTGAAAAGCGTCTAACTGTGACCTGCATGAAAGACAAATGATTTTTATTCTGTAATGATATGAAAGACAAATGATTTTTATTCTGTAATGATATGAATATTTGTGTTTTTATTTACAGTAATTGTTTTACGGATATGGGAGATTGTGCAACATTTGTGAGATATTAGCAAGTCAAGAGGAACAATTATTAGCTCGTACAACTACTGATTTTATTATTATTATTATTATTTTTTTTTTTTTGTGCTATCTCCAGACGACTTTGTTCAACTATGAACACTATTGCATCGAAGGAGTTAACAATCTATGTTAAGATCCTCCTCCTCGAAAGACTTTGTTAATATGATTCTAGTAGTATGGAGAGAATATGAATAAACTAAAAAAAAAAAAAAAATAGTGAAACTGAAGAATTGAGAAAATATTGCTATCAATGACTCTCCCTTGTAAAACTTTGACATTTTTGCTGTAATAAATGTGGTCTGTTAACTGAATCCTTTGAATAAGTGAATAATATTTATGGATAATAGGTGAAGATTTAGTCTTTGTTAAAACATGGAGTCCCTGAGGACTGGGAGTCAGGTATAATTTTTCGCCTGTACAAAGGAAAAGGGGAAAAAGAAGTGTGTGGTAATCACAGGCGTATATGTCTTCTTAGTGTACTAGGAAATGTATATGGTATGATACTTATTGACTGAGTTAGGGAAATAACAGAGGAATTAGTTGAAGAAGAACTGGGAGATTTTAGGAAGGAGAGAGGTTGTGTAGCTCAGATATTCATTCTTACATCTTTAGTGGAAAAGTTTCTAAAGAAGGGAAAGAAGCTGCATGCGGCATTAATGGATTTGCAGCATATGTCATGGTGGATAGACAAGGACTGTGGAAAGCATTAAGAATATATGGAGTAAATGGGAAGTTGTTGAATGCCGTGGAGAGTATATATTAGGGTGCTAAGGCTGCAGTGCGCGTGGATAGTGAACTGAGTGAATTAATTTTTCTATTTGAGGGTTGGATTGAAACAGGGATGTGACATGTCTCCATGGTTGTTCAATCTATTTGGTTGGGGTTATAAAAGAGATATAAGGTAGGTCAGTGGATGTTGGCGCGGCTCTAATGAGAGAGGGCAGTGTTTGAAAACTCTCTGTACTGTTCTTTGCAGATGATACTGTGTTGTTAAGTGAAGACCAAAGACAGCTGCAAGGCTTTGTGGATAAGTTGGGAAGTGTAAGAAACGGAATCTAAAGGTGAATGCAGGGAAGAGTAAAGTTATGGTCCTTGAGAGAAATGAAGTCAGTGAATGTAGAATGAGATTGGATGAGGAGGAAATGGAAATGTGAGTGCGTTGAAATACCTAGGTAGTGTGATTAGTAAGGATGGAAGTTTAGAGGGTGATGTGCTTGATTGGGTAAAACAGGGACAATAGGTTGCTGGTTCCCTGAAAGCAGTGATGAGAATCAGGGAAGTGAGCATAGAAGTGAAAAGTTTCTGCATGACAATATTGTGATACTAACTCTAACGTATGGAAATGAAGCTTAGACCTTGTTGGAGGGACATAAGTCGAGAGTGAGAGCAGTGGAAATGAGTATTTGAGAGGAGCATGTGGAGTCACCTGGAGAGACAGACTGACAAATGAGGAAGTGAAGGAGCGCTGTGGTGTGGATGTGGATGTGATAGGAAGCGTTAGGATAAACACACTGAGGTGGTTTGACCATGTGGAGAGGATGGAGAGTGAAAGACTGACGAAGAGAATGTATGTGAGTGAGGCGGAGGGGGGAAGGGGAAGGGGGAGGTTAAGATGGAAGGATGGAGTGGAGAGATATATGAGAGGTGTGTGAGCTCGGAACAGAGCAGTGTAATGGCGGGGGACAGGGTGACATGTAGGCGATTTGTTTGTGGCCACCCCGCACGCAATTAAGGCGTCTGGCAATAGATAGATAGATATAAAAGTCATGGACTCATCGACTTATTTTAATAATGGTGCAGTCTGTATGATGACCGCTGTCTGTGCTACAAAACGTGTGTGTGTGCGTGTGTGTGTGTGTGTGTGTGTGTGTGTGGGTGTGGGTGTGGGTGTGGGTGTGATCTTTTTCATTGCTTTTATTTTCGGTTTTGTGTTTTTCTTATTGATATTGTAATAGCCAACATCTCTCATTTTTCACTCACACTAGGCTTATCAGTATTTCCTACTGTGGTCCTTTACGATAAATCATTCTAATGCCTAACTTCACCCTTCCTCTTGCGTATCTCCCTTTGCTCTTATCTTCGTTACATATTCTCTTATTTGTCAACTTCCCGATAAATTTCTGTGATTTTTTTTTCCCTTGTTTCACTCTATCTCCTCTGTTTATGTGCTTCCCCCCTCCCCTTTGTCTCTGTCTGTCTGTCTGTCTGTCTGTCTCTCTCTCTCTCTCTCTCTCTCTCTCTCTCTCTCTCTCTCTCTCTCTCTCTCTCTCTCTCTCTCTCTCTCTCTCATTTTTATACCTAACTCACGTTCCGGCAGTATGAGCTAAACACGCCATGACTTAAATCCTACTTTCCCTCCTCTGGCATAGAACTCAAAATGGCACAGAGCTCCCGCGCCCACTCGCCCGAGAGTGTGTGTGTGTGTGTGTGTGTGTGTGTGTGTGTGTGTGTGTGTGTGTGTGTGTGTGTGTGTGTGTGTGTGTTTTGGGGACGTTGTTTATGTATTGCATTTTTTATTTTGTGTTTGTAGGCACTGACAAAGAGATGCAGGTAAGTGCCTGTGTGTGTGTGTGTGTGTGTGTGTGTGTGTGTGTGTGTGTGTGTGTGTGTGTGTGTGTGTGTGTGATATTCTTCTTTGAGGATCTTTGGAGGGAGAGGTGAATGCTAGAATGTGATATGTTTCTATGATTACTTTAAAGCTGCGTGGCTGTGTACGGTGCATATATTGTTGTGAGGTGAAGAAATAATTTGTAATGCGTTCGACTTTGGGCATAGGCTTCCCTGTCCGTTCACAAAGTCCATATGCCACGTGTCACCACTTCGGCACTTACACCCACCGTCCGTATTCAGTACTTACTAAGTCTGTTCCATAATGGACTGGTGCTATCGGGGGTATTTTTACGACTCGTCGGTAGGGTTTCTGGTATATCAGTACAATTTGTTTTAATGAAATTCAAGTACTTAACTGTTTTCTTCCCTAGCCGTGATTCGAACTAGGGATAGGACTACAGGCCACCTCCCTATTGCCTCGGCCACCGCCATTTTGGGTATTTAGAGCTAACATCTTGTGGTGTAAGGATTTTACCTGTCCTTATGTAAGGTGTGAATGCAACCGGAAGAACAAGAAGAAGAAGCAGAATAGAAGAAGGAAGAAAGAAAGAATGATTGCCAGATTGTAGCTATGTATGGACATTATGTTTATTCTTTAGATGCCGTGAGCTACCATTTAAACTGACCGAAATTACTCCATCACAACCGGAAAAGCGTGTACAGTAATTGATCATCATCACCGAGAAGAGGTTAACATTACCATTCACAGGTATCACCATTCCTGATCCTCTCTTCGCACCTCAATACTTAATGAAGAAAAGATGCTAAGAAATATGTCAATGTTCATTATATCAGTATACTAATTTCATAACTAGTTTATTAAATTTGACTCCTGTATATAAAGAAATATTTTAGAGCAGAGATTTGTTTTGCGAATGGTACACCATAAACATGGAAACAGAATTAATTCATTTTGATTAATCTCCCTCGAAAATTTCCTTGTGACAAATATGAAAAAGATCTGATTTTTTTTTTATACCCGTTTCATTGTGTGTGTGTGTGAGTGTGTGTGTGTGTGTGTGTGTGTGTGTGTGTGTGTGTGTGTGTGTTCACGACTATGTGCGATAATGCAGCCTTATGGGTTAATCAGTAATTTTTTCGCGTTCACTGTGATCATGTTCATGCCGCCTCTAGAAGATTTCATTTAACTCAGGAGAAATCTCTCGCAGTGCTGGCGTAGGTGAAGCCTATATTATGCCGCTCCAGCTCGGTGAAAATAAAAGTATATCCAAAAGTGAACAAACACGTATGGATGCAGCAAAATAAAGCTAAAAAATATATGCCTTCGAATTACTGTTTTGAAATATATATATATGTATATTGTTACATAGCCTATGATTTCATCATCCTTTGTATAATTCTAACGTACAGTATGCTGCATGTTTGATCACGATTCGCCTCGTGGCTTCCATAGTGACCAAGCTTCCGTGTTCTACCTCACTCCCCCCTTCTCCTCCCTTATAGTAGAGTAAGTCGTTCTTTCTGTTGTTCAGAGCAGGAGTGTCAACTCTTTGTCCCCTATGGCTTCATTTGCGCGTCCTTCTTACAAGTTGTATCAAGCTCTGCCGGCCCCTATATAATGAGCTCAGTCTCTGCATTAATTGCCACTTATATCTACTCATTTTGTTCACATCTCTGTCCTCCCCTGTATAGTGTATTTTTGTGAGTGCTCAGGAAGTCTCCAATCATCTGGCTGCTGTATAGTTTGAGTATGGGTGTTGTTGCCATTTTTCTTGTACTGTGTAGCCTGAGGCGTTAATTCGAAGGCCTGGTGGGGTCTTTGTGATTCATGTAGAGTTTTTGATGTCAGCCATTATTAATAATATTTTGTATCTGTAATAATATATCTTGCATTAACTGAGCATTATCCGGTTTCCTTATTTATCAGGGCTGACTTAGATAAATTTGCTCTTACTAAATTCATGTTAATAGAGGCTATTGCAGTTAACCATATATTTAACCTGTTTTTTGCCATTACATTATCCTTATGAGTCCTGAATGTTTAGTTGTTAGTTTGAGCATTAAACTTTAACTTGTAATTTTACCTAACTCTTTTGTTTTGAACCTGGAACTTTACGGGACAGTAGTGATTTTAGTATTCTCACTTGAAGTGTTCATTATCTCTCTCTGTTCCGTAACATAAATTTGGCGACCTCTTATCAGGATATTCAGGATATTATCATAAGGATATTGCTTGATATTTTGTGACTGTGATTTATTCATGATGTCTACTATTACTATGCTTGATGAAGCCAAAGATTTTTTTGTCAAATGTGCAAACAGTGTTTGATGTAGAAAACAGAACAAAGAATGAACTTAAGCTTGTTGCTCAACAATTGGGAATTGCTGTTCGCTCTCATCATTCTAAAGATCAAATTGTTGGCATGATTAATAAAAGCTTGTTTGATGCAACTCCTCCAGATGAGCAAACACAGATTGAAATAGCTAAGTTACAGCTAGCCCTGCAGGAGGCTTGTGCTAAGGAGGCTGAGTTTCAGGCACGTTCTAAGGAGGCTGAGTCTCAGGCTCGTATTCAGGAGGCACAAATTGAACTTGCTAGGATCCAGGCAGACCATGAGTATCGCATGAAACAAGGTGGATCTGGATCATCTAGCTCTGATGATTTTGATGTGGCTAAAAATGTTAAACTTGTCCCTCCTTTTAATTAATCTGATTTAACAAAGTATTTTCAGTTGTTTGAGAGGGTAGCTACATGTTTTAATTGGTCCAAAAAGTATTGGCCAGTACTCCTTCAAACTGTTCTCACCGGTAAAGCTCAAGTAACTTATGCATCTTTGCCTCAGGATCAATCTGATAATTATGATGTAGTTAAGAGCTTGATTCTTAAGGCCTATGAGCTTGTTCCTGAAGCCTGTAGAGTAAAATTTAGGACAACTTATAAGCAAGATAAGCAATCCCATGTTGAGTATGCAAAAATCAAAGAAGATCTGTTAGAGCAGTGGTTAAATTCTAAGAATGTAAATTCTGATTTTGATAAGTTTAAGCAGATGATTTTGCTGGACGACTTCAAAAAGTGTATTAATAAAGATGTAAGCCTATATCTTGATGAGAAAAGAATAGATAATTTGTCTGATGCTGCAGTTTTAGCTGATGAATATGTTCTCACTCACAAGAGATATTATAAAGAAAAAAGGAAAGCTGAGAATAAGTACGTTGCCTCTTCCCAGAATACAGGTAACAGGAAAGAGAATAAAGATGATGTTTCTCAGGAAGTAAATACCAGCTTCACCTCTAGATTTCAGAAAAGTAAATGTACTTATTGTAGTAAGCTTCGTCATACTACGGAGAAATGTTTCAGGAGACAGCGTGATGTGAACAAAAAGGAGTCTTTAAATATTCAGTCAATTGGTCTAGTGTCCACCCTTGAGAGTTCCCAGAATTCTTTAACCGAATTAACAGAACCTGCTTTGAGCGGTAAATTAAATTCTCATGATGAAGCTCCTCTTTTGAGCAGTAACGTGGGTGACACTCTCAAGAGTTCATGTGATAATTTCCTGTCTGATGGTTTTGTCAGTCCTTTGGACAGTAATGACAGGAAATCAGTTAAAATATATCGTGATACAGGTGCTTGCCAATCCCTTATGCTGACCAGTGTTCTAGGCTCTAATGTTAATTCCTCTAACGAAACTGTAATCTTACAAGGTGTAGGGAATAATTACTTCTCTGTCCCTCTGTGCAGAGTGAATTTAGAGTCTGGTTTTGTTAATGGTTCCGTTATGGTTGGGTTGGTTGAGACACTCCCAATATCAGGTGTAACTTTCTTACTTGGAAATGATATTGGTGAAAGGCAAGTGTGTCCAGCTCCTCAGTTGTCTAGTGAACCAGTGACTGCGACCCAGGATTGTGATATCCCTGATGTGTTCTCTGCATGTGCTGTCACTAGGGCTAAGTCTAAAGTTACTGGTGACTTAGAGGATAATGATGATGATGATGTTATCCTAGCTGAAACTTTTCTTGCCAATTTGGACCACTCACCAGATGAGGCAGTACCCCGTAGTGTTGATAATTTGTCTCGTCAAGAGTTGGTTGAGTTGCAGGTTGCTGACCCTGAGTTGAAAGCTCTAGCTAACTCTGCTTGCAGTGAGGAAGAGTCAGCTGGTGCTTCTACTTGTTATTATATAAAGTCAGGAGTACTTATGAGGAAGTGGAAACCCCCAACAGCATCAGCTGACTGTGAATGGGAGGTTGTACATCAAGTTGTCATCCCTCGTGTTTGTAGGCAGGATATCATTAGAGTGGCTCATGATTCCAGTTTGGCAGGACACCTTGGAGTGAGGAAGACTGTGGCACGCATTTTGAAACACTTCTACTGGCCAGGTATCTTCAGAGATGTTTCCTGGTATTGTAAGTCTTGTCACACCTGTCAAGTTGTGGGGAAGTGTAATCAGACCGAAAAGGTTGCACCTCTAGTTCCCATTCCTCCTTTTGAGGCGCCATTCACCTGTGTGTTGGTGGATATTGTGGGCCCTCTTCCTAAGACTTCTTCAGGATTTTCTTATGTGTTGACCTTGATTGATATGGCTACTCGTTATCCTGAAGCCATTCCACTTAGAAATATCTCAGCAAAGAAAGTGGTTAAGGAAATGCTAGGGTTCTTCACCAAGTTTGGTCTGCCCAAGGAGGTACAGTCAGACCGGGGAAGTAATTTCATGTCAAATGTTTTCAAGCAGTCTCTGAAAGAGTTGGGCATCACCCAGATCACGTCTTCAGCTTACCATCCCCAGACCCAAGGAGCGTTGGAGAGATATCATCAAACACTCAAATCGATGCTCAAGAAATACTGTTTGGAACATCAGAAAGACTGGGATAAAGGTCTTCCATTCGTTGTATTTGCCGCAAGAGAATCTCCAAATGAATCACTGGGCTTCTCACCTTTTGAACTACTGTTTGGCCATGAAGTAAGAGGACCCCTTAAGCTACTCAAGGAATGCTGGTTGTCGGAGGAAGATGACGTCAACCTGCTCGAGTATGTGATGAAGTTCAAAGAACGGCTGTCCACTGCTTTACAGCTGGCGAGAGAGAATTTAGGAGCTGCTCAGGAGAAGATGAAGACTTGGTATGATAAGAAGTCCAGGTTATGCCACTGTCAGCCAGGAGATCAGGTTTTGATTCTGCTACCGGTGCATGGGCAACCTCTTCAAGCCAAGTTTAGTGGTCCTTATTTCATGGAGAAGAAACTCAGTGATGTCAACTATGTCATCGCCACACCAGATCGTAGAAAGAACAAGCAACTTTGTCACATCAACATGCTAAAGTTATATCACAGGCGGGTCGAAAATAACCCAGTCTGCACTGTAGCTGTTCCACCCGAGTCTGCAAGTGAAGTTCTCCCATGCAGCATGAGCCTGAGTGATAGTTTGGGGAAGAGTCCTGATATCATGAATGATCTCCAGACTAAGCTTTCTCATCTAGCTCCCGAGGAAAGGCAGGAGTTTTTGGCATTACTGCAGGAGTACCCGCAAGTGTTCCGTGCCACTCCAGGAAGAACCACTGTGTTGATGCATGATGTCGATGTTGGAGATGCAAAGCCAATTAAACTGCCTCCTTATTGTGTGAACCCAGCGAAAGTTCCTCTCATCGAGATGGAGCTTGGCTACCTGTTGGACCACAAGATGATTGAGCCCTGTCAGGGCGAGTGGAGTTCTCCTGTCACTCTAGTCCCTAAGCCAGGTGGGTCACAGCGGTATTGCATCGACTACAGACGTGTTAATCAGATAACCAAAACAGACACTTACCCTCTCCCTCGCGTGGAAGATTGCATAGACAAGATCGGAAAGGCTAGGTACATAAGTAAGTCTGATTTGTTAAAGGGATACTGGCAAGTACGTATGAATGAACGTGCTAGGGAGGTCTCATGTTTTGTAGCACTAGGAAAGACTTTTGCATGTTCTGTAATGCCATATGGTATGAAGAATGCACCAGCCACTTTTCAGGAGCTCATGAATGTTGTAACAGAGGGTTTGGCAGGGTGTGTTGTTTATATTGATGAAGTATTAATCTTCAGTGACAACTGGAAAGATCACTTATGCCATGTCAGTAAATTTCTTGAGCGTGTGGTTCAGGCTAATCTTGTAGCTAATTTATCAAAGTGTGAGTTTGGTCAAGCTAAAGTTCAGTACCTTGGGTACGTAATTGGTGATGGACACGTTGCACCACCAGGAGCTAAGGTTCAGATTATAAGTGATCTTCCCAGACCTAAAAGTAGGAAAGAGCTACAAAGATTTTTGGGAATGGTAGGTTATTACAGGAGATTTGTTCTTAACTTTTCAATTCTTGTATCACCACTTACAGACCTACTGAAAAAGGGAGTTAAATTTGTCTGGACCGATAACTGTGAATCCTCTTTCAGCAAACTTAAAGCTATCCTATTAAGTCAGCCAGTGCTCACTACTCCAAATTTTGCTAAGCCTTTTAAGATGGCTGTTGACGCAAGTGATACAGGAGCTGGGGCTGTTTTGTTGCAAGAGGATGATCAGGGTATTGAACACCCTGTATCTTATTACAGTAAGAAAATCACTCCACCTCAAAAGAACTACTCAACTATTAAGAAAGAGCTTTTGGCCTTGATTTTGGGTTTACAGCATTTTTCATTTTATTTGTGTTCTGGTTTTGACCCCATAGTCATTTATACCGATCATATCCCACTGAAATTCCTTAGTAAGTTTAAAGATAAAAATCAGAGATTGACAAGATGGAGTCTACTTCTTCAGGAGTATTCATTAGACATACAACATGTCAAGGGGAAAGAAAATGTTATTGCAGATTGCTTATCTAGACTTTAGACAGATTGTTTTAGAGTAATAAGAAATTTCCTTTGTAAATTTCTTTTTTTTTTTGTGGGGAGGTGTTACATAGCCTATGATTTCATCATCCTTTGTATAATTCTAACGTACAGTATGCTGCATGTTTGATCACGATTCGCCTCGTGGCTTCCATAGTGACCAAGCTTCCGTGTTCTACCTCACTCCCCCTTCTCCTCCCTTATAGTAGAGTAAGTCGTTCTTTCTGTTGTTCAGAGCAGGCGTGTCAACTCTTTGTCCCCTATGGCTTCATTTGCGCGTCCTTCTTGCAAGTTGTATCAAGCTCTGCCGGCCCCTATATAATGAGCTCAGTCTCTGCATTAATTGCCACTTAGATCTACTCATTTTGTTCACATCTCTGTCCTCCCCTGTATAGTGTATTTTTGTGAGTGCTCAGGAAGTCTCCAATCATCTGGCTGCTGTATAGTTTGAGAGTGGGTGTTGTTGCCATTTTTCTTGTACTGTGTAGCCTGAGGCGTTAATTCGAAGGCCTGGTGGGGTCTTTGTGATTCATGTAGAGTTTTTGATGTCAGCCATTATTAATAATATTTTGTGTCTGTAATAATATATCTTGCATTAACTGAGCATTATCCGGTTTCCTTATTTATCAGGGCTGACTTAGATAAATTTGCTCTTACTAAATTCATGTTAATAGAGGCTATTGCAGTTAACCATATATTTAACCTGTTTTTTGCCATTACATTATCCTTATGAGTCCTGAATGTTTAGTTGTTAGTTTGAGCATTAAACTTTAACTTGTAATTTTACCTAACTCTTTTGTTTTGAACCTGGAACTTTGCGGGACAGTAGTGATTTTAGTATTCTCACTTGAAGTGTTCATTATCTCTCTCTGTTCCGTAACATAAATTTGGCGACCTCGTATCAGGATATTCAGGATATTATCATAAGGATATTGCTTGATATTTTGTGACTGTGATTTATTCATGATGTCTACTATTACTATGCTTGATGAAGCCAAAGATTTTTTTGTCAAATGTGCAAACAGTGTTTGATGTAGAAAACAGAACAAAGAATGAACTTAAGCTTGTTGCTCAACAATTGGGAATTGCTGTTCACTCTCATCATTCTAAAGATCAAATTGTTGGCATGATTAATAAAAGCTTGTTTGATGCAACTCCTCCAGATGAGCAAACACAGATTGAAATAGCTAAGTTACAGCTAGCCCTGCAGGAGGCTCGTGCTAAGGAGGCTGAGTTTCAGGCACGTTCTAAGGAGGCTGAGTCTCAGGCTCGTATTCAGGAGGCACAAATTGAACTTGCTAGGATCCAGGCAGACCATGAGTATCGCATGAAACAAGGTGGATCTGGATCATCTAGCTCTGATGATTTTGATGTGGCTAAAAATGTTAAACTTGTCCCTCCTTTTAATGAATCTGATTTAACAAAGTATTTTCAGTTGTTTGAGAGGGTAGCTACAGGTTTTAATTGGTCCAAAAAGTATTGGCCAGTACTCCTTCAAACTGTTCTCACCGGTAAAGCTCAAGTAACTTATGCATCTTTGCCTCAGGATCAATCTGATAATTATGATGTAGTTAAGAGCTTGATTCTTAAGGCCTATGAGCTTGTTCCTGAAGCCTGTAGAGTAAAATTTAGGACAACTTATAAGCAAGATAAGCAATCCCATGTTGAGTATGCAAAAATCAAAGAAGATCTGTTAGAGCAGTGGTTAAATTCTAAGAATGTAAATTCTGATTTTGATAAGTTTAAGCAGATGATTTTGCTGGACGACTTCAAAAAGTGTATTAATAAAGATGTAAGCCTATATCTTGATGAGAAAAGAATAGATAATTTGTCTGATGCTGCAGTTTTAGCTGATGAATATGTTCTCACTCACAAGAGATATTATAAAGAAAAAAGGAAAGCTGAGAATAAGTACGTTGCCTCTTCCCAGAATACAAGTAACAGGAAAGAGAATAAAGATGATGTTTCTCAGGAAGTAAATACCAGCTTCACCTCTAGATTTCAGAAAAGTAAATGTACTTATTGTAGTAAGCTTGGTCATACTACGGAGAAATGTTTCAGGAGACAACATGATGTGAACAAAAAGGAGTCTTTAAATATTCAGTCAATTGGTCTAGTGTCCACCCTTGAGAGTTCCCAGAATTCTTTAACCGAGTTAATAGAACCTGCTTTGAGCGGTAAATTAAATTCTCATGATGAAGCTCCTCTTTTGAGCAGTAACGTGGGTGACACTCTCAAGAGTTCATGTGATAATTTCCTGTCTGATGGTTTTGTCAGTCCTTTGGACAGTAATGACAGGAAATCAGTTAAAATATATCGTGATACAGGTGCTTGCCAATCCCTTATGCTGACCAGTGTTCTAGGCTCTAATGTTAATTCCTCTGACGAAACTGTAATCTTACAAGGTGTAGGGAATAATTACTTCTCTGTCCCTCTGTGCAGAGTGAATTTAGAGTCTGGTTTTGTTAATGGTTCCGCTATGGTTGGGTTGGTTGAGACACTCCCAATATCAGGTGTAACTTTCTTACTTGGAAATGATATTGGTGAAAGGCAAGTGTGTCCAGCTCCTCAGTTGTCTAGTGAACCAGTGACTGCGACCCAGGATTGTGATATCCCTGATGTGTTCTCTGCATGTGCTGTCACTAGGGCTAAGTCTAAAGTTACTGGTGACTTAGAGGATAATGATGATGATGATGTTATCCTAGCTGACACTTTTCTTGCCAATTTGGACCACTCACCAGATGAGGCAGTACCCCGTAGTGTTGATAATTTGTCTCGTCAAGAGTTGGTTGAGTTGCAGGTTGCTGACCCTGAGTTGAAAGCTCTAGCTAACTCTGCTTGCAGTGAGGAAGAGTCAGCTGGTGCTTCTACTTGTTATTATATAAAGTCAGGAGTACTTGTGAGGAAGTGGAAACCCCCAACAGCATCAGCTGACTGTGAATGGGAGGTTGTACATCAAGTTGTCATCCCTCGTGTTTGTAGGCAGGATATCATTAGAGTGACTCATGATTCCAGTTTGGCAGGACACCTTGGAGTGAGGAAGACTGTGGCACGCATTTTGAAACACTTCTACTGGCCAGGTATCTTCAGAGATGTTTCCTGGTATTGTAAGTCTTGTCACACCTGTCAAGTTGTGGGGAAGTGTAATCAGACCGAAAAGGTTGCACCTCTAGTTCCCATTCCTCCTTTTGAGGCGCCATTCACCCGTGTGTTGGTGGATATTGTGGGCCCTCTTCCTAAGACTTCTTCAGGATTTTCTTATGTGTTGACCTTGATTGATATGGCTACTCGTTATCCTGAAGCCATTCCACTTAGAAATATCTCAGCAAAGAAAGTGGTTAAGGAAATGCTAGGGTTCTTCACCAAGTTTGGTCTGCCCAAGGAGGTACAGTCAGACCGGGGAAGTAATTTCATGTCAAATGTTTTCAAGCAGTCTCTGAAAGAGTTGGGCATCACCCAGATCACGTCTTCAGCTTACCATCCCCAGACCCAAGGAGCGTTGGAGAGATATCATCAAACACTCAAATCGATGCTCAAGAAATACTGTTTGGAACATCAGAAAGACTGGGATAAAGGTCTTCCATTCGTTGTATTTGCCGCAAGAGAATCTCCAAATGAATCACTGGGCTTCTCACCCTTTGAACTACTGTTTGGCCATGAAGTAAGAGGACCCCTTAAGCTACTCAAGGAATGCTGGTTGTCGGAGGAAGATGACGTCAACCTGCTCGAGTATGTGATGAAGTTCAAAGAACGGCTGTCCACTGCTTTACAGCTGGCGAGAGAGAATTTAGGAGCTGCTCAGGAGAAGATGAAGACTTGGTATGATAAGAAGTCCAGGTTATGCCACTGTCAGCCAGGAGATCAGGTTTTGATTCTGCTACCGGTGCATGGGCAACCTCTTCAAGCCAAGTTTAGTGGTCCTTATTTCATGGAGAAGAAACTCAGTGATGTCAACTATGTCATCGCCACACCAGATCGTAGAAAGAACAAGCAACTTTGTCACATCAACATGCTAAAGTTATATCACAGGCGGGTCGAAAATAACCCAGTCTGCACTGTAGCTGTTCCACCCGAGTCTGCAAGTGAAGTTCTCCCATGCAGCATGAGCCTGAGTGATAGTTTGGGGAAGAGTCCTGATATCATGAATGATCTCCAGACTAAGCTTTCTCATCTAGCTCCCGAGGAAAGGCAGGAGTTTTTGGCATTACTGCAGGAGTACCCGCAAGTGTTCCGTGCCACTCCAGGAAGAACCACTGTGTTGATGCATGATGTCGATGTTGGAGATGCAAAGCCAATTAAACTGCCTCCTTATTGTGTGAACCCAGCGAAAGTTCCTCTCATCGAGATGGAGCTTGGCTACCTGTTGGACCACAAGATGATTGAGCCCTGTCAGGGCGAGTGGAGTTCTCCTGTCACTCTAGTCCCTAAGCCAGGTGGGTCACAGCGGTATTGCATCGACTACAGACGTGTTAATCAGATAACCAAAACAGACACTTACCCTCTCCCTCGCGTGGAAGATTGCATAGACAAGATCGGAAAGGCTAGGTACATAAGTAAGTCTGATTTGTTAAAGGGATACTGGCAAGTACGTATGAATGAACGTGCTAGGGAGGTCTCATGTTTTGTAGCACTAGGAAAGACTTTTGCATGTTCTGTAATGCCATATGGTATGAAGAATGCACCAGCCACTTTTCAGGAGCTCATGAATGTTGTAACAGAGGGTTTGGCAGGGTGTGTTGTTTATATTGATGAAGTATTAATCTTCAGTGACAACTGGAAAGATCACTTATGCCATGTCAGTAAATTTCTTGAGCGTGTGGTTCAGGCTAATCTTGTAGCTAATTTATCAAAGTGTGAGTTTGGTCAAGCTAAAGTTCAGTACCTTGGGTACGTAATTGGTGATGGACACGTTGCACCACCAGGAGCTAAGGTTCAGATTATAAGTGATCTTCCCAGACCTAAAAGTAGGAAAGAGCTACAAAGATTTTTGGGAATGGTAGGTTATTACAGGAGATTTGTTCTTAACTTTTCAATTCTTGTATCACCACTTACAGACCTACTGAAAAAGGGAGTTAAATTTGTCTGGACCGATAACTGTGAATCCTCTTTCAGCAAACTTAAAGCTATCCTATTAAGTCAGCCAGTGCTCGCTACTCCAAATTTTGCTAAGCCTTTTAAGATGGCTGTTGACGCAAGTGATACAGGAGCTGGGGCTGTTTTGTTGCAAGAGGATGATCAGGGTATTGAACACCCTGTATCTTATTACAGTAAGAAAATCACTCCACCTCAAAAGAACTACTCAACTATTAAGAAAGAGCTTTTGGCCTTGATTTTGGGTTTACAGCATTTTTCATTTTATTTGTGTTCTGGTTTTGACCCCATAGTCATTTATACCGATCATATCCCACTGAAATTCCTTAGTAAGTTTAAAGATAAAAATCAGAGATTGACAAGATGGAGTCTACTTCTTCAGGAGTATTCATTAGACATACAACATGTCAAGGGGAAAGAAAATGTTATTGCAGATTGCTTATCTAGACTTTAGACAGATTGTTTTAGAGTAATAAGAAATTTCCTTTGTAAATTTCTTTTTTTTTTGTGGGGAGGTGTTACATAGCCTATGATTTCATCATCCTTTGTATAATTCTAACGTACAGTATGCTGCATGTTTGATCACGATTCGCCTCGTGGCTTCCATAGTGACCAAGCTTCCGTGTTCTACCTCACTCCCCCTTCTCCTCCCTTATAGTAGAGTAAGTCGTTCTTTCTGTTGTTCAGAGCAGGCGTGTCAACTCTTTGTCCCCTATGGCTTCATTTGCGCGTCCTTCTTGCAAGTTGTATCAAGCTCTGCCGGCCCCTATATAATGAGCTCAGTCTCTGCATTAATTGCCACTTAGATCTACTCATTTTGTTCACATCTCTGTCCTCCCCTGTATAGTGTATTTTTGTGAGTGCTCAGGAAGTCTCCAATCATCTGGCTGCTGTATAGTTTGAGAGTGGGTGTTGTTGCCATTTTTCTTGTACTGTGTAGCCTGAGGCGTTAATTCGAAGGCCTGGTGGGGTCTTTGTGATTCATGTAGAGTTTTTGATGTCAGCCATTATTAATAATATTTTGTGTCTGTAATAATATATCTTGCATTAACTGAGCATTATCCGGTTTCCTTATTTATCAGGGCTGACTTAGATAAATTTGCTCTTACTAAATTCATGTTAATAGAGGCTATTGCAGTTAACCATATATTTAACCTGTTTTTTGCCATTACATTATCCTTATGAGTCCTGAATGTTTAGTTGTTAGTTTGAGCATTAAACTTTAACTTGTAATTTTACCTAACTCTTTTGTTTTGAACCTGGAACTTTGCGGGACAGTAGTGATTTTAGTATTCTCACTTGAAGTGTTCATTATCTCTCTCTGTTCCGTAACATAAATTTGGCGACCTCGTATCAGGATATTCAGGATATTATCATAAGGATATTGCTTGATATTTTGTGACTGTGATTTATTCATGATGTCTACTATTACTATGCTTGATGAAGCCAAAGATTTTTTTGTCAAATGTGCAAACAGTGTTTGATGTAGAAAACAGAACAAAGAATGAACTTAAGCTTGTTGCTCAACAATTGGGAATTGCTGTTCACTCTCATCATTCTAAAGATCAAATTGTTGGCATGATTAATAAAAGCTTGTTTGATGCAACTCCTCCAGATGAGCAAACACAGATTGAAATAGCTAAGTTACAGCTAGCCCTGCAGGAGGCTCGTGCTAAGGAGGCTGAGTTTCAGGCACGTTCTAAGGAGGCTGAGTCTCAGGCTCGTATTCAGGAGGCACAAATTGAACTTGCTAGGATCCAGGCAGACCATGAGTATCGCATGAAACAAGGTGGATCTGGATCATCTAGCTCTGATGATTTTGATGTGGCTAAAAATGTTAAACTTGTCCCTCCTTTTAATGAATCTGATTTAACAAAGTATTTTCAGTTGTTTGAGAGGGTAGCTACAGGTTTTAATTGGTCCAAAAAGTATTGGCCAGTACTCCTTCAAACTGTTCTCACCGGTAAAGCTCAAGTAACTTATGCATCTTTGCCTCAGGATCAATCTGATAATTATGATGTAGTTAAGAGCTTGATTCTTAAGGCCTATGAGCTTGTTCCTGAAGCCTGTAGAGTAAAATTTAGGACAACTTATAAGCAAGATAAGCAATCCCATGTTGAGTATGCAAAAATCAAAGAAGATCTGTTAGAGCAGTGGTTAAATTCTAAGAATGTAAATTCTGATTTTGATAAGTTTAAGCAGATGATTTTGCTGGACGACTTCAAAAAGTGTATTAATAAAGATGTAAGCCTATATCTTGATGAGAAAAGAATAGATAATTTGTCTGATGCTGCAGTTTTAGCTGATGAATATGTTCTCACTCACAAGAGATATTATAAAGAAAAAAGGAAAGCTGAGAATAAGTACGTTGCCTCTTCCCAGAATACAAGTAACAGGAAAGAGAATAAAGATGATGTTTCTCAGGAAGTAAATACCAGCTTCACCTCTAGATTTCAGAAAAGTAAATGTACTTATTGTAGTAAGCTTGGTCATACTACGGAGAAATGTTTCAGGAGACAACATGATGTGAACAAAAAGGAGTCTTTAAATATTCAGTCAATTGGTCTAGTGTCCACCCTTGAGAGTTCCCAGAATTCTTTAACCGAGTTAATAGAACCTGCTTTGAGCGGTAAATTAAATTCTCATGATGAAGCTCCTCTTTTGAGCAGTAACGTGGGTGACACTCTCAAGAGTTCATGTGATAATTTCCTGTCTGATGGTTTTGTCAGTCCTTTGGACAGTAATGACAGGAAATCAGTTAAAATATATCGTGATACAGGTGCTTGCCAATCCCTTATGCTGACCAGTGTTCTAGGCTCTAATGTTAATTCCTCTGACGAAACTGTAATCTTACAAGGTGTAGGGAATAATTACTTCTCTGTCCCTCTGTGCAGAGTGAATTTAGAGTCTGGTTTTGTTAATGGTTCCGCTATGGTTGGGTTGGTTGAGACACTCCCAATATCAGGTGTAACTTTCTTACTTGGAAATGATATTGGTGAAAGGCAAGTGTGTCCAGCTCCTCAGTTGTCTAGTGAACCAGTGACTGCGACCCAGGATTGTGATATCCCTGATGTGTTCTCTGCATGTGCTGTCACTAGGGCTAAGTCTAAAGTTACTGGTGACTTAGAGGATAATGATGATGATGATGTTATCCTAGCTGACACTTTTCTTGCCAATTTGGACCACTCACCAGATGAGGCAGTACCCCGTAGTGTTGATAATTTGTCTCGTCAAGAGTTGGTTGAGTTGCAGGTTGCTGACCCTGAGTTGAAAGCTCTAGCTAACTCTGCTTGCAGTGAGGAAGAGTCAGCTGGTGCTTCTACTTGTTATTATATAAAGTCAGGAGTACTTGTGAGGAAGTGGAAACCCCCAACAGCATCAGCTGACTGTGAATGGGAGGTTGTACATCAAGTTGTCATCCCTCGTGTTTGTAGGCAGGATATCATTAGAGTGACTCATGATTCCAGTTTGGCAGGACACCTTGGAGTGAGGAAGACTGTGGCACGCATTTTGAAACACTTCTACTGGCCAGGTATCTTCAGAGATGTTTCCTGGTATTGTAAGTCTTGTCACACCTGTCAAGTTGTGGGGAAGTGTAATCAGACCGAAAAGGTTGCACCTCTAGTTCCCATTCCTCCTTTTGAGGCGCCATTCACCCGTGTGTTGGTGGATATTGTGGGCCCTCTTCCTAAGACTTCTTCAGGATTTTCTTATGTGTTGACATTGATTGATATGGCTACTCGTTATCCTGAAGCCATTCCACTTAGAAATATCTCAGCAAAGAAAGTGGTTAAGGAAATGCTAGGGTTCTTCACCAAGTTTGGTCTGCCCAAGGAGGTACAGTCAGACCGGGGAAATAATTTCATGTCAAATGTTTTCAAGCAGTCTCTGAAAGAGTTGGGCATCACCCAGATCACGTCTTCAGCTTACCATCCCCAGACCCAAGGAGCGTTGGAGAGATATCATCAAACACTCAAATCGATGCTCAAGAAATACTGTTTGGAACATCAGAAAGACTGGGATAAAGGTCTTCCATTCGTTGTATTTGCCGCAAGAGAATCTCCAAATGAATCACTGGGCTTCTCACCCTTTGAACTACTGTTTGGCCATGAAGTAAGAGGACCCCTTAAGCTACTCAAGGAATGCTGGTTGTCGGAGGAAGATGACGTCAACCTGCTCGAGTATGTGATGAAGTTCAAAGAACGGCTGTCCACTGCTTTACAGCTGGCGAGAGAGAATTTAGGAGCTGCTCAGGAGAAGATGAAGACTTGGTATGATAAGAAGTCCAGGTTATGCCACTGTCAGCCAGGAGATCAGGTTTTGATTCTGCTACCGGTGCATGGGCAACCTCTTCAAGCCAAGTTTAGTGGTCCTTATTTCATGGAGAAGAAACTCAGTGATGTCAACTATGTCATCGCCACACCAGATCGTAGAAAGAACAAGCAACTTTGTCACATCAACATGCTAAAGTTATATCACAGGCGGGTCGAAAATAACCCAGTCTGCACTGTAGCTGTTCCACCCGAGTCTGCAAGTGAAGTTCTCCCATGCAGCATGAGCCTGAGTGATAGTTTGGGGAAGAGTCCTGATATCATGAATGATCTCCAGACTAAGCTTTCTCATCTAGCTCCCGAGGAAAGGCAGGAGTTTTTGGCATTACTGCAGGAGTACCCGCAAGTGTTCCGTGCCACTCCAGGAAGAACCACTGTGTTGATGCATGATGTCGATGTTGGAGATGCAAAGCCAATTAAACTGCCTCCTTATTGTGTGAACCCAGCGAAAGTTCCTCTCATCGAGATGGAGCTTGGCTACCTGTTGGACCACAAGATGATTGAGCCCTGTCAGGGCGAGTGGAGTTCTCCTGTCACTCTAGTCCCTAAGCCAGGTGGGTCACAGCGGTATTGCATCGACTACAGACGTGTTAATCAGATAACCAAAACAGACACTTACCCTCTCCCTCGCGTGGAAGATTGCATAGACAAGATCGGAAAGGCTAGGTACATAAGTAAGTCTGATTTGTTAAAGGGATACTGGCAAGTACGTATGAATGAACGTGCTAGGGAGGTCTCATGTTTTGTAGCACTAGGAAAGACTTTTGCATGTTCTGTAATGCCATATGGTATGAAGAATGCACCAGCCACTTTTCAGGAGCTCATGAATGTTGTAACAGAGGGTTTGGCAGGGTGTGTTGTTTATATTGATGAAGTATTAATCTTCAGTGACAACTGGAAAGATCACTTATGCCATGTCAGTAAATTTCTTGAGCGTGTGGTTCAGGCTAATCTTGTAGCTAATTTATCAAAGTGTGAGTTTGGTCAAGCTAAAGTTCAGTACCTTGGGTACGTAATTGGTGATGGACACGTTGCACCACCAGGAGCTAAGGTTCAGATTATAAGTGATCTTCCCAGACCTAAAAGTAGGAAAGAGCTACAAAGATTTTTGGGAATGGTAGGTTATTACAGGAGATTTGTTCTTAACTTTTCAATTCTTGTATCACCACTTACAGACCTACTGAAAAAGGGAGTTAAATTTGTCTGGACCGATAACTGTGAATCCTCTTTCAGCAAACTTAAAGCTATCCTATTAAGTCAGCCAGTGCTCGCTACTCCAAATTTTGCTAAGCCTTTTAAGATGGCTGTTGACGCAAGTGATACAGGAGCTGGGGCTGTTTTGTTGCAAGAGGATGATCAGGGTATTGAACACCCTGTATCTTATTACAGTAAGAAAATCACTCCACCTCAAAAGAACTACTCAACTATTAAGAAAGAGCTTTTGGCCTTGATTTTGGGTTTACAGCATTTTTCATTTTATTTGTGTTCTGGTTTTGACCCCATAGTCATTTATACCGATCATATCCCACTGAAATTCCTTAGTAAGTTTAAAGATAAAAATCAGAGATTGACAAGATGGAGTCTACTTCTTCAGGAGTATTCATTAGACATACAACATGTCAAGGGGAAAGAAAATGTTATTGCAGATTGCTTATCTAGACTTTAGACAGATTGTTTTAGAGTAATAAGAAATTTCCTTTGTAAATTTCTTTTTTTTTTTGTGGGGAGGTGTTACATAGCCTATGATTTCATCATCCTTTGTATAATTCTAACGTACAGTATGCTGCATGTTTGATCACGATTCGCCTCGTGGCTTCCATAGTGACCAAGCTTCCGTGTTCTACCTCACTCCCCCCTTCTCCTCCCTTATAGTAGAGTAAGTCGTTCTTTCTGTTGTTCAGAGCAGGCGTGTCAACTCTTTGTCCCCTATGGCTTCATTTGCGCGTCCTTCTTGCAAGTTGTATCAAGCTCTGCCGGCCCCTATATAATGAGCTCAGTCTCTGCATTAATTGCCACTTAGATCTACTCATTTTGTTCACATCTCTGTCCTCCCCTGTATAGTGTATTTTTGTGAGTGCTCAGGAAGTCTCCAATCATCTGGCTGCTGTATAGTTTGAGAGTGGGTGTTGTTGCCATTTTTCTTGTACTGTGTAGCCTGAGGCGTTAATTCGAAGGCCTGGTGGGGTCTTTGTGATTCATGTAGAGTTTTTGATGTCAGCCATTATTAATAATATTTTGTGTCTGTAATAATATATCTTGCATTAACTGAGCATTATCCGGTTTCCTTATTTATCAGGGCTGACTTAGATAAATTTGCTCTTACTAAATTCATGTTAATAGAGGCTATTGCAGTTAACCATATATTTAACCTGTTTTTTGCCATTACATTATCCTTATGAGTCCTGAATGTTTAGTTGTTAGTTTGAGCATTAAACTTTAACTTGTAATTTTACCTAACTCTTTTGTTTTGAACCTGGAACTTTGCGGGACAGTAGTGATTTTAGTATTCTCACTTGAAGTGTTCATTATCTCTCTCTGTTCCGTAACATAAATTTGGCGACCTCGTATCAGGATATTCAGGATATTATCATAAGGATATTGCTTGATATTTTGTGACTGTGATTTATTCATGATGTCTACTATTACTATGCTTGATGAAGCCAAAGATTTTTTTGTCAGATGTGCAAACAGTGTTTGATGTAGAAAACAGAACAAAGAATGAACTTAAGCTTGTTGCTCAACAATTGGGAATTGCTGTTCACTCTCATCATTCTAAAGATCAAATTGTTGGCATGATTAATAAAAGCTTGTTTGATGCAACTCCTCCAGATGAGCAAACACAGATTGAAATAGCTAAGTTACAGCTAGCCCTGCAGGAGGCTCGTGCTAAGGAGGCTGAGTTTCAGGCACGTTCTAAGGAGGCTGAGTCTCAGGCTCGTATTCAGGAGGCACAAATTGAACTTGCTAGGATCCAGGCAGACCATGAGTATCGCATGAAACAAGGTGGATCTGGATCATCTAGCTCTGATGATTTTGATGTGGCTAAAAATGTTAAACTTGTCCCTCCTTTTAATGAATCTGATTTAACAAAGTATTTTCAGTTGTTTGAGAGGGTAGCTACAGGTTTTAATTGGTCCAAAAAGTATTGGCCAGTACTCCTTCAAACTGTTCTCACCGGTAAAGCTCAAGTAACTTATGCATCTTTGCCTCAGGATCAATCTGATAATTATGATGTAGTTAAGAGCTTGATTCTTAAGGCCTATGAGCTTGTTCCTGAAGCCTGTAGAGTAAAATTTAGGACAACTTATAAGCAAGATAAGCAATCCCATGTTGAGTATGCAAAAATCAAAGAAGATCTGTTAGAGCAGTGGTTAAATTCTAAGAATGTAAATTCTGATTTTGATAAGTTTAAGCAGATGATTTTGCTGGACGACTTCAAAAGTGTATTAATAAAGATGTAAGCCTATATCTTGATGAGAAAAGAATAGATAATTTGTCTGATGCTGCAGTTTTAGCTGATGAATATGTTCTCACTCACAAGAGATATTATAAAGAAAAAAGGAAAGCTGAGAATAAGTACGTTGCCTCTTCCCAGAATACAAGTAACAGGAAAGAGAATAAAGATGATGTTTCTCAGGAAGTAAATACCAGCTTCACCTCTAGATTTCAGAAAAGTAAATGTACTTATTGTAGTAAGCTTGGTCATACTACGGAGAAATGTTTCAGGAGACAACATGATGTGAACAAAAAGGAGTCTTTAAATATTCAGTCAATTGGTCTAGTGTCCACCCTTGAGAGTTCCCAGAATTCTTTAACCGAGTTAATAGAACCTGCTTTGAGCGGTAAATTAAATTCTCATGATGAAGCTCCTCTTTTGAGCAGTAACGTGGGTGACACTCTCAAGAGTTCATGTGATAATTTCCTGTCTGATGGTTTTGTCAGTCCTTTGGACAGTAATGACAGGAAATCAGTTAAAATATATCGTGATACAGGTGCTTGCCAATCCCTTATGCTGACCAGTGTTCTAGGCTCTAATGTTAATTCCTCTGACGAAACTGTAATCTTACAAGGTGTAGGGAATAATTACTTCTCTGTCCCTCTGTGCAGAGTGAATTTAGAGTCTGGTTTTGTTAATGGTTCCGCTATGGTTGGGTTGGTTGAGACACTCCCAATATCAGGTGTAACTTTCTTACTTGGAAATGATATTGGTGAAAGGCAAGTGTGTCCAGCTCCTCAGTTGTCTAGTGAACCAGTGACTGCGACCCAGGATTGTGATATCCCTGATGTGTTCTCTGCATGTGCTGTCACTAGGGCTAAGTCTAAAGTTACTGGTGACTTAGAGGATAATGATGATGATGATGTTATCCTAGCTGACACTTTTCTTGCCAATTTGGACCACTCACCAGATGAGGCAGTACCCCGTAGTGTTGATAATTTGTCTCGTCAAGAGTTGGTTGAGTTGCAGGTTGCTGACCCTGAGTTGAAAGCTCTAGCTAACTCTGCTTGCAGTGAGGAAGAGTCAGCTGGTGCTTCTACTTGTTATTATATAAAGTCAGGAGTACTTGTGAGGAAGTGGAAACCCCCAACAGCATCAGCTGACTGTGAATGGGAGGTTGTACATCAAGTTGTCATCCCTCGTGTTTGTAGGCAGGATATCATTAGAGTGGCTCATGATTCCAGTTTGGCAGGACACCTTGGAGTGAGGAAGACTGTGGCACGCATTTTGAAACACTTCTACTGGCCAGGTATCTTCAGAGATGTTTCCTGGTATTGTAAGTCTTGTCACACCTGTCAAGTTGTGGGGAAGTGTAATCAGACCGAAAAGGTTGCACCTCTAGTTCCCATTCCTCCTTTTGAGGCGCCATTCACCCGTGTGTTGGTGGATATTGTGGGCCCTCTTCCTAAGACTTCTTCAGGATTTTCTTATGTGTTGACATTGATTGATATGGCTACTCGTTATCCTGAAGCCATTCCACTTAGAAATATCTCAGCAAAGAAAGTGGTTAAGGAAATGCTAGGGTTCTTCACCAAGTTTGGTCTGCCCAAGGAGGTACAGTCAGACCGGGGAAGTAATTTCATGTCAAATGTTTTCAAGCAGTCTCTGAAAGAGTTGGGCATCACCCAGATCACGTCTTCAGCTTACCATCCCCAGACCCAAGGAGCGTTGGAGAGATATCATCAAACACTCAAATCGATGCTCAAGAAATACTGTTTGGAACATCAGAAAGACTGGGATAAAGGTCTTCCATTCGTTGTATTTGCCGCAAGAGAATCTCCAAATGAATCACTGGGCTTCTCACCCTTTGAACTACTGTTTGGCCATGAAGTAAGAGGACCCCTTAAGCTACTCAAGGAATGCTGGTTGTCGGAGGAAGATGACGTCAACCTGCTCGAGTATGTGATGAAGTTCAAAGAACGGCTGTCCACTGCTTTACAGCTGGCGAGAGAGAATTTAGGAGCTGCTCAGGAGAAGATGAAGACTTGGTATGATAAGAAGTCCAGGTTATGCCACTGTCAGCCAGGAGATCAGGTTTTGATTCTGCTACCGGTGCATGGGCAACCTCTTCAAGCCAAGTTTAGTGGTCCTTATTTCATGGAGAAGAAACTCAGTGATGTCAACTATGTCATCGCCACACCAGATCGTAGAAAGAACAAGCAACTTTGTCACATCAACATGCTAAAGTTATATCACAGGCGGGTCGAAAATAACCCAGTCTGCACTGTAGCTGTTCCACCCGAGTCTGCAAGTGAAGTTCTCCCATGCAGCATGAGCCTGAGTGATAGTTTGGGGAAGAGTCCTGATATCATGAATGATCTCCAGACTAAGCTTTCTCATCTAGCTCCCGAGGAAAGGCAGGAGTTTTTGGCATTACTGCAGGAGTACCCGCAAGTGTTCCGTGCCACTCCAGGAAGAACCACTGTGTTGATGCATGATGTCGATGTTGGAGATGCAAAGCCAATTAAACTGCCTCCTTATTGTGTGAACCCAGCGAAAGTTCCTCTCATCGAGATGGAGCTTGGCTACCTGTTGGACCACAAGATGATTGAGCCCTGTCAGGGCGAGTGGAGTTCTCCTGTCACTCTAGTCCCTAAGCCAGGTGGGTCACAGCGGTATTGCATCGACTACAGACGTGTTAATCAGATAACCAAAACAGACACTTACCCTCTCCCTCGCGTAGAAGATTGCATAGACAAGATCGGAAAGGCTAGGTACATAAGTAAGTCTGATTTGTTAAAGGGATACTGGCAAGTACGTATGAATGAACGTGCTAGGGAGGTCTCATGTTTTGTAACACTAGGAAAGACTTTTGCATGTTCTGTAATGCCATATGGTATGAAGAATGCACCAGCCACTTTTCAGGAGCTCATGAATGTTGTAACAGAGGGTTTGGCAGGGTGTGTTGTTTATATTGATGAAGTATTAATCTTCAGTGACAACTGGAAAGATCACTTATGCCATGTCAGTAAATTTCTTGAGCGTTTGGTTCAGGCTAATCTTGTAGCTAATTTATCAAAGTGTGAGTTTGGTCAAGCTAAAGTTCAGTACCTTGGGTACGTAATTGGTGATGGACACGTTGCACCACCAGGAGCTAAGGTTCAGATTATAAGTGATCTTCCCAGACCTAAAAGTAGGAAAGAGCTACAAAGATTTTTGGGAATGGTAGGTTATTACAGGAGATTTGTTCTTAACTTTTCAATTCTTGTATCACCACTTACAGACCTACTGAAAAAGGGAGTTAAATTTGTCTGGACTGATAACTGTGAATCCTCTTTCAGCAAACTTAAAGCTATCCTATTAAGTCAGCCAGTGCTCGCTACTTCAAATTTTGCTAAGCCTTTTAAGATGGCTGTTGACGCAAGTGATACAGGAGCTGGGGCTGTTTTGTTGCAAGAGGATGATCAGGGTATTGAACACCCTGTATCTTATTACAGTAAGAAAATCACTCCACCTCAAAAGAACTACTCAACTATTGAGAAAGAGCTTTTGGCCTTGATTTTGGGTTTACAGCATTTTTCATTTTATTTGTGTTCTGGTTTTGACCCCATAGTCATTTATACCGATCATATCCCACTGAAATTCCTTAGTAAGTTTAAAGATAAAAATCAGAGATTGACAAGATGGAGTCTACTTCTTCAGGAGTATTCATTAGACATACAACATGTCAAGGGGAAAGAAAATGTTATTGCAGATTGCTTATCTAGACTTTAGACAGATTGTTTTAGAGTAATAAGAAATTTCCTTTGTAAATTTCTTTTTTTTTTTTTGTGGGGAGGTGTTACATCGCCTATGATTTCATTATCCTTTGTATAATTCTAACGTACAGTATGCTGCATGTTTGATCACGATTCGCCTCGTGGCTTCCATAGTGACCAAGCTTCCGTGTTCTACCTCACTCCCCCCTTCTCCTCCCTTATAGTAGAGTAAGTCGTTCTTTCTGTTGTTCAGAGCAGGCGTGTCAACTCTTTGTCCCCTATGGCTTCATTTGCGCGTCCTTCTTACAAGTTGTATCAAGCTCTGCCGGCCCCTATATAATGAGCTCAGTCTCTGCATTAATTGCCACTTAGATCTACTCATTTTGTTCACATCTCTGTCCTCCCCTGTATAGTGTATTTTTGTGAGTGCTCAGGAAGTCTCCAATCATCTGGCTGCTGTATAGTTTGAGTATGGGTGTTGTTGCTATTTTTCTTGTACTGTGTAGCCTGAGGCGTTGATTCGTAGGCCTGGTGGGGTCTTTGTGATTCATGTAGAGTTTTTAATGTCAGCCATTATTAATAATATTTTGTGTCTGTAATAATACATCGTGCATTAACTGAGCATTATCCGGTTTCCTTATTTATCAGGGCTGACTTAGATAAATTTGCTCTTACTAAATTCATGTTAATAGAGGCTATTGCAGTAACCATATATTTAACCTGTTTTTTGCCATTACATTATCCTTATGAGTCCTGAATGTTTTGTTGTTAGTTTGAGTATTAAACTTTAACTTGTAATTTTACCTAACTCTTTTGTTTTGAACCTGGAACTTTACGGGACAGTACCGTAGTGATTTTAGTATTCTCACTTGAAATGTTCATTATCTCTCTCTGTTCCGTAACAATATATATATATATATATATATATATATATATATATATATATATATATATATATATATATATATATATATATATATATATATATATATATATTGCTGTCAATGATCTTCCGTTTGAAAGCTGTTATTTTATTAAGAGAGAGAGAGAGAGAGAGAGAGAGAGTGTGTGTGTGTGTGTGTGCATGTTATCCTTTTCCTTCCCTTTTCTATTGCTTTCCCAACTTTTGTTTGGTTTCTGTAACGGTTCACATCTGTTTTACCCACATTTACCCACTAATATTTCTCTGGATCTCCACAGCTCACCCCATTAGACAACGTCGTTCTTTTTCACTTATATATTTTTTTCTTTATGTCCCGTTTCTCATCTTTTTTCTCGATTTATTCTCTTCCTATCTTTATTTCTTTTTAGCTGCAGTCTTCCCCCCCCCCCTCTCTGTCTTTCCCTCGGTGACCACCAGATGATTCTGTTCGATTTGTATCCCTCATAGTGGCAGGGTTGTTGTAGTGTACTATTGGCAACATATGAACCTGGTGCAGTATAAGAGGGTGGCTTGGGTCAGGCAGTTGGCACTCCTGCAGCCCGTGACGTATTCACATATTTGCTGTGTTTAGAAGGATGAATGAATGGGTTCCAATCACTGTTTAAATCTGATATGTAGCTACGAATCATTTATTAGAAGACTAGTAAATATAGCCATAGGTATGAGTGTTTTTCATTATTTTCAGAGCTCATTTCTTTGATAGATAAACTTCAACTGCAATGATAACCAAATGATATAAAGAGATTTCCGTATCCTAGACTGATCTAGTCGGTGCTCGCACATCTTAAATATACTGCTGTCTTGCCTTGCCAGATGGTGGAGCACACTCTTCATCAATGATATATTTGATACAAAAATCAGGTTGCTTCCAAAAACTGTATAATGACATTTTCTGTTTGTAAAATTAATAAATCATACGAAGATGTGGTTACTGGCTGCTACTGTCTTCAGAAAAGATAATCCTCTATTCTCATTCTGCCAACTCTTTCATTGATGGAAACTCACTCCCATCTTCTCAATCGACTCCATCCCTCGAACCCCATACCTCACTCGCTTTCCACTTCCCCCTCTAAACAGCCAGTTCCCCTTCCTCCCCCATTTCCTTTTGACTAACAGAGGTGGAGGTCACAGAGTCTGACCTCTTTACATCTTAAACCCACAGTGGTTATTTGCCTAAATGACCCTTCTGTGGTGGATAAGCCACTCTTATTGACAGTCTCTCTCTCTCTCTCTCTCTCTCTCTCTCTCTCTCTCTCTCTCTCTCTCTCTCTCTCTCAGGCCTCCTCACATCAGATCTTACCCGAACTGTGTCGCCAGTTCGTAGTGCCACAGGGCGCTCTGGGGACAGGCAAGGATAGTGTGGAAGTCACTAACCACCTGTCGCTGTCTCTTTGATATGTGTTAGCTTACGTCCATAATAGGATATATTACACTGGATGTGATGAGATTTCAGCCAAAGTTTGTACTGATATGGTAAAATTAATTAGTAAAAAGACATCTTTCAATTAGAAGGAGAGGCTCAAGGTGTCATACTGGTGTATTAGTGTGACCTATATAACCTATTCATTCTGCAGTAATTATAATATACGGGTTATGATGACAGTTCAACCACATATTTATAAGAAGACTAAAATGTGTAATAACATAATTGTAAGAACAACGTATACTGGCAATACTGTTTCATAAGATCGATCTAGACTGTGTACGACTCTTGCTTGTCGCAATCTGGAAAGACGCCCACCATCTACACACGGTAACAAGAGCCTTCCCATTTCGCTCCACCTCACCGTGACTCATTCCTGCGTGGAGTAATTTCCAAAAGAGGCCTTTTCAACGCATTCCAGTTGACGTGGTACCGATAGCTCTGTGGACTAGAACGGAAGTTGGAGATTTAGCCTCCATTCTCATGCTGGGGATTGAATCTTCTCAAGAGCTGAAGTATTCGAATGTATAAATGGGAACCAGCATAGGTGTCGCTTATATGTTCATGATCTATTGTTCGGTGTATTTGGATTACAGATGATCCTGTATAACACATACAAAGGCATGCTGGCTGATCCTGTCTCCAGGCCAAATGGGCCAATTTTATCAACAGCAGCAGGAGCAGCCTAGGGCGGGCTACTGCAAGAAGAAGGGCTCTCCTAACTGTAACCTACTTTGTGTTTGTGTGTGTGTGTGTGTGTGTGTGTGTGTGTGTGTGTGTGTGTGTGTGTGTGTGTGTGTGTGTGACTCAGAACATAGGGTTAAGAGCCCATTCCCTGAGGCCAACTCTTCCTGTAAACCATTCACCTCCATATGACACCACTTCGGCACTAACACTCACCGTCCATTTTAGGATGTTTCGTACAGGTGTTTTAGTATTAGTCTGGGTGTTTTGTGACATGTCAGCAGGTCTTATGGTAAATCATTAAAGTCTGTTTTTAACGACGTCCATACTTATATACTGCTCCCTGCCCCAACCGGATTCCAAATCTACGTCCATTGTAACAGCACACCTATTGGCTCTGCCACCGCCTCCCCCATTCAGTCCTAGTAAACTGATGACATTCATTTCCCTACCAAGTTCTTTCGTCTCTTCCTTTCATTTCATCTGCAGGTTTCATCACCGACCTTCCATTTGTTCTCGTAAAAAAAAAAAAAAAAAAAAAAGTCAATTTCACCCCTATAAATCTGATGAATATATAGCTCGCTGTTTGTGTTAATTCCATTCTGTCACATACAAACAGATTAGTAGTAGAATAAATTTATCAAGGCTATGTATAACGGCCTGACACCGTACCAGCAATAGCCTATATGAGGCAATGTGTTTTTTATTAAAAGACGTAATAATTCTCCTGATTTTCCCACGATGTTTGTTAATACTGAATAACTTTTTATTTTTTTTTAATGAGCGGAAGAAGGAACCAAAGGATAGGAGCCCGCAAATAGTTCCTTCCAAGAAAAAAAAAATACAAAAAAAGGCCAAATTCAAGATCCGTTCATTTCGAGATGCCTAGACACACTGCGATTGAAAGACAGATCACAGGAAGTAGGAAATACAGACAGAGGAAGACAGTTCCAGAGTTGACCTATTGCATAAATGAAGGACTGGGAGTAACGGTTAACTCTTGCATTAGAGGCAGAAAAGGGATGAGAGTTTGTTGCTAGACGGGTGCTACCCATCGTAGAGGTCGAGGGATGCAAGCAGAGAGTTCAGAGGAGCAGTAAGCATTGAAGCAGCGATAGAAAAGAGGTAAAGCTGCAACGGTGAGGCAAAGAGATAGGTTGAAGGGAGCCAGTAAGAGGAGGAGAGTTAATGAGACGAAAAGCCTTTGATTCCAACCTGTTGAAAAGAGCTGTATATGGGAAGTCTCCCCACACATGAGAGTTGAACTCCATACAGCGGTGAATAAAACCCGTGCATAAAGTCAACAACTGTGCTGAAGTAAAGAAGGTACAGAGTCGACTTAGCACACCTAATCTCTTGGAAGCAGACTTTACAAGAGATGCAATATGATCTTTCCAAGATAAGTCCCTAGTGAATGAAAACCCAAGCATATTCAAGGATGATGCAAGATTGAGCTGGATATTATTAAACATTAGTGGGAACTCCTGTGGAAGATTTTGGCAGGTTGATAGGTGTAAAAACTGAGTCTTTGATGCATTAAAAACAACAAGATTATTTTTACCCCAGTCAGAGATACGAGCCAAGTCAGACATTAGGTGTGCCCTTGTTTGTTGAAGTAACTGCTGAGATGGACGTTGCGGGAACCGAATGGAAAGGTGAAGGGTGGAATCATCAGTGTAGGAGCGGATAGCGTTAGATGTACAACTTAGAAGGTCATTGATGAATAAAAGGAAGAGTTGGTGATAGGACAGAGCCCTCAGGAACACCATTATTGATAGATCTAGGAGAAGAATGATGGCTGTCTACAACAGCTGCTATACAACGACCAGAAAGAAGGCTATAGATGAAAGCACAGACAGAAGAATAGAAACCGTAAGAGGGCAGTTTGGAAATTAAAGATTTATGCCAGACTCGATCGAAAGCCTTTGAGATGTCAAGTGCAGTGGCAAAGCTTTCGCCAAAGTCCCGAAAGGAGGATGACCAGGAGTCTGAAAGGTAGGTGAGAAGATCGCCAGTGGATCTTCCCTGACGGAACCCATACTGACGATCAGAAAGAAGGTTGTGATAGGAAAGATGCTTTAAATTTTTTCTGTTAAGAACAGACTCGAAAACGTTTGAGACACAGGATGTTAAAGCAATTGGACGATAGTTAGAGGGTTGGGAATGGTCACCCTTCTCTGGGGCTGGCTGAATAAGAGCAAACTTCCAGGAAGAAGGAAAGGTACAAGTTGAAAGACAAAGGCGAAAAAGTTTACCTAGGCAGGGTGTAAGAACAGAAGCAGAGTTCTTGAGGACAACAGGAGGGACCCCATCAGGCCCATATGCCTTGTTATTACTTAGGCCAGTGATGGCAGAAAATACATCAGCTGAAGATATTTTAATGTCAGCCATGAGGATAAATGAGGGAGGAAGTGATGGACGAACAGCACCGGAATCATCCAAAGTGGAATTGAAGGAGAAAGTCTGAGCGAAGAGATCTACTTTATCAGTAGAAAAAATAGCTACAGAGCCATCAGAGTAGAAAAGAGGAGGGAAGGATGATGAGGTAAAGTTATTAGAAAGGTTTTTGGAAAGGTGCCAGAAGGAGCGCAAGGAATTCGAGTTGGAGAGTTGAGAGCATTTAGTATGGATAAAATTATTTTTAGCAGAGCGAAGAACAGACTTAGCATGATTCCGGGTAGAAACATAAAAAAGATGTGATTCAGGGATGAGCTAGCTCTGGTACCTTTTATAGGCCCTCTCCTTGTTGCAGACAGCACTAGAACATGCGTGATTAAACTAAGGCTTTCTTGCATTAGTCAAAGGATATGAGAATAGAATGTATGCTTTCATGCCCTAGAGAATAACTTCCGTAGTGCGCAATGCACACACAGATGGCTCCCGGCCATCTATCTATCTATTGCCAGACGCCTCAATCCCGTTTGCGGTGGCCACAAACAAATCGCCTCCAAGTCGCCCTGTCCCCTGCCATTTCACTGCCCTGCTTCCAACTCACACCCCCCTCTCTCATATACCTCTCCACCCCATCCCTCCATCTCATCCTCGGCCTCCCCCTACCTCTCCCCCTCTCCACCCTACTCACATACACTCTCTTCGTCAGTCTCTCACCCTCCATCCTCACCACATTGCTCCCGCCCATGGAAGCAATAATTATTCATGAGAAAATAAAAAAAGTACTGCCTGAGGGCCTCCCAATCCTCAGCTCCAAAGTTCCACAGTCGACATTTCTTTGGAGGGTCCACAGGCCGCACTGAAGCGATAGGACAGGATAAGGTAATGAGGTTGTGATCAGAGGAGCCCAACGGAGAGGAAAGATTAACAGTGTAAGCAGAAGGATTAGTTGTAAGAAAGAGGTCAAGAATGTTGGAGCTCTCTCCAAGGCAGTCAGGGATACGGGTAGGGTGCTGTACAAGCTGCTCTAGGACATTATGGATAGAAAAGATGTACTGTAGGCTTGTTCACCAGGTGGATAAGTGAAAGGAGAGGAGAGCCAAAGGTGGTGGTGAACACTGAAATTTCCTAGAATGGAGATTTCAGAGAAAGGAGAAATGGATAGAATGTGTTCCATCGTAAAAGTGAGATACTCGAAGAATTTTTGATAGTCAGTAGAATTAGGGCATAGGTAAACAGCGCAGATATATTTAGTCAGAGAATGACAGGAAAACCGAAGCCAGAGAGTAGAGAATTCAGAAGAATCAAGTTCAGGAACACGAGAGGAAGATAAGTTGTTGCGTACATATACACAACAGCCACCTTTGGCTTTTAAATGAGTATGGAGAAAGTAGGAGGATACAGAATAGGATCTGCTGTCAGTTGCCTCAGACAGCTGAGTTTCGGTTAACCTTTCGTTAGTCCTGTGGGGTATTCAAATGTGGTTAGTCCGGTGAGGTGTTACAACACCCCAATAAAAAAATGCATGTAGTGTTACTAACATTTACAGAAAAATATATTTATATTGCCGCTTCAGCATATCTCTCCAATCACTAATAAAAAGATTGAATGCTTTGTTGGTGGTGTTTATTAATTTATCATAATAAAATACAATAAATTATATTATCATTAAAAAAAAATACAAATGGACTCATCTCTTTTGTCAGGTAAAGTCGCAGGGGAAAATTCATTTTGTGATTTTTGAAATCAGTATAATGATAAACAATATGCAAAAATAAGATTTTAAAAAATCAATCTATATCACAATGATCTAAATGGTTAGTTTGATGGGGTGACTGGACACCCCAAGGGGGGGGAGGTAGTGCCCCTTTCTCTTACTACAACAGAGGCAGGACTAAACCAATCCACATGCTCCCTCCCCTCACGGAATCAGGAGAGTACTCGAACGGAGAGAAGTATTCAAATTACCGGCTAGGAAATGTGAGCTTTTAAAAAAATTTTGGGTGCCAAAACACCCCACCCGACTAACGAAGGGCTAAGAAGGTGAGGTTTAGAGGAGGAGAGGTGGTGTTCAACAAAGAGAAAGTTAGAGGAAAGGCCACGAATGTTGCAGAAATGAAGAATTGAGTCGGACAGTGCATCAGGGCAGCTCGTTGAGTTGTCAACGGGAGAGGGGCGGATGGTGGGGGCATTTATGTCCCCCCCCCTCCCCGGGGACTCTGAGGTATAGTTAATGTGTGCCATTTTTCTTTTTAATTTTGAAAAGGAAGTGTAGTGTGTACTGTGCATGTAGTTTGGTGTTGACAGTTAGAGAAACTTGTATTGGAGAGCATGCTGTGTTTCTGTGTTACTGAAACACTGAAAAAGTTCAGCAAAGGGGGATGGTCAGGAACTAGTCCCGAGGGGTGATGAAACGGGAGCTCCAGCTCTCCCTGTCATCGCAGCTTTCCATCCACCTTGGGAGTACTGCCCTGCTCGACTGGTGCTACAGCCTACTCCACAATAGATGAATAATAACAGTTTTCGTGTGCCATTTATATCTGACAATAGCTAGTATTGATATCCATCCTCTCCTTCACTAGCACAGATATGTTGTTAAAGTTCCTGCATAGAGGAGGTATATTTAATGACAATTCTTTGATCTAGAAAATATATTTCACATTATGCAGCCTAAAAGCATTTGGACATTATGACCGTGTACCAGAAACAGTAATTATGACAATTGTTTAACAAGGTAAATATAGTGCTTTCTAAGTCTGCTGTTGACACCTTGTTCACGAATATGACATACAGTTATAAACCATTATGTATCTAATATTCAGTCCACTCCTCATTTACAACAGTCACAGCCTGCTGTGTCGTTCGTTCCCAATCTTCTTCCGATAAGTATACCATGTTGCCCCACAGACTTTCGATGGGGCTCATATCACAACCCCGACTCGTCAAGTCCAGTAGTTCCAGGTTGGGATGTTCGTCCAGCCATCTCTGGGAGATGTAGGATGTGTACGCAGGGCATTTGTCATGGACAAATAGTATCCGCCCGGGAAAAGGGTAGTCCTGCTCAAGGAGAGAAGGCAGAAATTCTTCTTCGAGAATTTCAAGATACTTTGTTGTTGTAAAGGGTCCGTCAATGGGAGAGGGAGAATCAACCCCATGGAGACATACCATACCCAAACGTTATGCAAGACATGCCCATTAATTGTTTTTTCTTTTTTTTAAGATGTCTTCACCATTGTATCTATTATTGGGAAAATAGGGCAAATGTTATTTATTGTGTTGTTACACCCATGCATGATATGCAAGGGGGTATATGCTTAGTTAATTTTGGTTTGCTTGTCAGTCCTTTCGTTTGTGGCAATATTATGGAAATCCTACTGAACAAAATATCACAGGTTATTGAATTAGGGCCGAACAGGGTCATATCTCATGTGCCTGGTCAATTAACATTTTTTTTTTTAACCAGATATAGATCAAATGTGGTAATAAAGTTCAGGATGAGCATAGGATGAAGTGAATAATATTTTAGAACCGTTTGACGGAGGTAATGGCTATGATTCGGTACTTTGTCTCAGGTAGCTACTCGATTTGTTCAAAGACTGAAAGGGGATAAGATCAGACAAGGATGAAGTGATTGTATTTCGAGGACATCAAAGGTCAGTATTATAAATACGGTCAACCAAGACATCTCTAATCAAATTCGTACCAACATTCGTCGAATGGCTGAAGGTCCATACATAAAGTAAGTTGATTATATGATACTCTGTCGAAGGTCAAGGTTACAGGATAGGTTCAAAAGTTACGACCATAGACAAATTGAGTGACATGGATGGTGCACCCTGAGCCTTCTTTATTTTACTTTGCAACCAACTTTGCATGCATATGGAATATGTTCTGATTTACAGAACAGGCTTACATATGTCATATTTAATACCTAAGTGGAATACACTCATTATATTACTTGTATATAAATAGACATGCGTGATGCCTTTTGCAATATAAAACCTGCTGTTATTCTCATCCAGCAATGTATCTTCCTGCATATTGTTCAGAAGAATGTTTTTTGTCGGTGAATATTACATGTGCCCAGTAAATAAGATCTTCCTGCACATGGTTCTTTGGGAATCTACACCTGCCCTCATAGTGCCTAGGTGTTAGCTGCTGTTTTTTGGCCGGTGTCCTGTTGTGAATACCATCGACAACTCGCATAGTCTGAGCCGTAACATCTGGCTGTAGTTGTTCTCGTATGGCCGGTTCTTTGGTAAAACGATTATTTCTGCAGCTTCTCGTATCTCTCAATCATCTTTGGCCGTGGTTTTCCATGGTGGTCATTCCCTCGGTTTGTTGTTCAGGTTTCCACTTCATACCCAACGTGTCAGTCATCATAAAACTGTTGTCTTTGATGTTCCTTGGGTGTCGCCAGTCTCCCTTATAGACTTTCTACTCTCTCGCTTGGTAGCAGGACAGGAGTATGTTCCTGCCGGTTCATAATTTATATTTCTGCTCTGAGCTAGGTTTCTGATAATTACTGGCAACATCCTAAAACTGTAATACAAACAGCTTCAGAGTATCAGTAGCCAAAAATAAGAATACCCATCAAAGAGACAGCGACTTAGAAGTTAGTGGCTTCTCCGTTATCCCCACTTTCCCTTGGAGCACCCTGTGGCACTACGGACTGGTGACACAGCTTGGATAAGATCTGGCGTGAATTGGCTTGGGCGACGGAGGCAGAGAGAAAGCGAGAGAGACAGACAGACAGACAGACAGAGACTGTCAGTGGGAATGGCTTAATGACAGCAGTGGGATTAGTAAGGCAGACAACCAGTACAGGTTTAAGATGTAAGGAGAGTAGATTCTGCGACCTTACTCCCTTAGCCGGGTGGTGGGGGTAGAGGAAGTGGGTGTTTAGAGAGGAAAGGGGAGAGTGAGAGAGGTAGGGGGTTCAAGAAAGGAGTGGGGGGGGGAGGAGAAAATGGGAAGAGAGGATTATGTTTTATAAAGACAATAGCAGCCAGTAACTACAACTTCGTATGATTAATTAAGTTTACAAACAGAAAATATCATTATACAGTTTTTGGAAGCAATCTGATTTTTGTATCACATAAATCATTGATGAAGAGTGTGCACCACCATCTGGCAAGGCAAGACAGGAGCAATTTTAAAGTGTGTGAGCACCGGCTAGATCAGTCTAGGATACGGAAATCTCTTTATATCATTTGGTTATTATTGCAGTTGAAGTTTTTTTTATCAACGAAATGAGCTATGAAAATAATGAAAAACACTCATACCTATGGCTATATCTACTAGAGTCTTCTAATATATGATTCGTAGCTACGTATCAGATTTAAACAGTGATTGGCAACTCATCATTCATTCTCCCAGACACAACAAATATGTGAATACGTCACTGGCTGCAGGCGTACCAACTGCCTGACCCAAGCCACACTCTTAAACTGCACCAGGTTCAAATGTTGCCAATAGTACATCATACTGCTGTTCGTATCTTCACACAAGTGGGCATTAATGTAGAACAACCATACTATTAAACGTCAGAGTGCAAAATCTAAGCAACCTCCAATTATGAAAGATCTTTGATGAATCCTATGTAGCTGTCATATGTGGTCAGCCTGCATCCCATATTACAGAATACAGTCAACGATATAGAAATGTCAGAAATGCTCTACCGTTCCTTTCTACAAATTTTTCTTTAAAAAAAATTGCTTCTGTCTTCCTCTTAGCGTTCTCAGTTTTAATAGGCCTAGTTCGGTCCGAGTAAACACCATAATTTGCTAAGGAATCAGTGCTACCAAGTTTTCTGTGGCAAAAAGAACGTTGCTCATATTCCTCCCTCTGCACTGACTTTAACTTATAATGGTATTCATCGTACGAAAGTTCCTGGCTAAAGTTCGTCAATAACCCGAGAAAAAGAATGGACAGTATCTGCATGCCGGAGAAGGAGGAGAGGCCAGAGGAGAGATGGGTCTCCCTCCTTGAAGCTCTCGTTACTTACTTCCAAACTCCTATTACACTCTGTTCACCTAAACTTTACGCAATGTTGTCGGCTCTCCTTTGAATGTTGATGTATAATAAGATCTTAACCATGAAGTATGCTACTAGTCACGAAGAAGAGATATAGAATTTATGAAGTGTCTTAGTCTGCCACTGAGCTACGTGAAATATTCTGTATGAAGAAGAAAGTCTCTGCTAACTCAAGGTGGACGAAAAACAGTTCAGTTTATTCTAAAGATTCCTTCAGACACCTGTCAGTGAGTTTTTGTGTTAGTCTACTTCCACGTAGACCATTCCTCCCCTCTCGCTTATAGGTAACTTCTGTCACTTGAAAGAATGAACGGTGCATAGTTCGTCTCGTACATAAACTTTCATCCTTTCTTCTATACTTCTTCAAACGCAGTGGAAACGTGTGAGTCTGCTTTATTCAAGACCCTCCTTGCACCCTCTCACACTATGTTCAGTCAGAAGAAGAAGTGTACCTGGAGAAGTGTGAAAACTATTGATCTAAGTCCCACTTTCCTAGCTTTCATTGTCCTCCTTGTACTCTCCCACACTTTTTTTTAGTCCGACGAAGGAGAAGTGTGACTGAAGAACTGCAAAAATTTTAAATCTTAGTTCCTTTTTCCTATCTTTCATTCTCCTGTTAACAAAGAGAAGTGAGAGTCTGCTGCCTTCTTCAAAAATCTCGTTTGCATCGTCCATGCTCTTGAAGATTAAGAAGGACGGGTGAGGTTCTGCTTCATATAAGAACTTCCTTCTTTGAGCTCCTATAGGAAAGATAATTGTGGAACTGTCTTTGATCATACAAAGCTTCTTTCCTTTCTACCATATTCTTTTTTTTTTCTTTCTTTTTTTTAGAGCAGGAAAGGAGGAATCTGATTTATAGTAATTCGTTTAACTTTTGTCTATATGTTTTCTTCCATTTATTTATTCGCTTACCAGTCAGAAGGGAGAATAGTGTGAGTCTGGTTCTTTCAGCAGTGTCTCTCCATTCTTTCATATCCTTCACTTAGTCCAGAAAGGTGAAGGATGTTCTCAGAAGTGTGAGTTTGTTCATTTAAGACCTTCCCTCATTTCTTCCATTCTCCTTTCTTCCACTTTCCTGTGATTGGAAAGGAGGTGTGAGAGACTGATTCCTTCAAGAGCATCCTTCTTTTCTTCCATATTCCTGCTGTTCTACCGAAGGTGAACTGTGCTTCATGAAGAAGTTGGTGATTGTTTCTTTTAAGAGTATTTTTCATTTATTCTCCTGTCATCTACTTTCGTCTAAGAACCGCTTCCTTCCTTCTTCTATTACAGACACCTGTCAGCTCAAAGAAAAAGTGGGCTCAGAGAAAGGTGCGAGTTTATTTTATCATGAGCCTCTAGCTTTGCTTCTGTGCGTCAGTTACCAAAGAAGATGACTGTGAAACTACGGCCTTCATCAGCCCGTTTCTTTCCTTCCGTTTTTGCTCATTACTGCCGATGTAGAAAAATGTGAGTGTGCCTCTTCCAATAGCCTCCATCCTTGCTTCCTTGCCTGTCATCCCAAAGAATGAGAACTGTACCCAGAGGAAAAGTAAGATTTTGCGTCATTCAAATGATGTATGTGTCGTTTTCTTCAACAGCCCTTTTCCTATCTTCCGTGCTCGTCAATTTACAGAAAGAGAGAGGAAAAATCTAATTACACCATTCTCATTCTCATTATCCCTTCTCTGCTCTTGCACCTTCTCATACATATTCCTAGTCAGTCTTTCACACGCACATTAATGCTGTCGCACCTTACTGTTCACCTCATTCTCCATTTCCCTCTCCTTCTCAGTCACCTAAGTCCCTTAGTTTGCCTCTTCATGTCTATCTGTCTATCTATATACCTAGGCTGCTTCCCCCATGGAAAGGGAGGTAGCCGAGACAGGACGACACACTTTCATTTTACTCCACTCAAACACATTCATTCGCATCTTAGCCCCAAAGGGAAGAAGGGACAGATCTTCACCGCACATGTACAGCCACCATTGTTCAGTAGTTGGTATATACCAGTCATGGACGGAGTTGGCTGTGTGGAAAAGGATAAACAGGTTTGGTGTCGATGGAATGGGATTAATTTGACAGTGTCTGAGGCTTGGCTGCAGGGTTATGGTCAAGCTGGAGGAACGGGATCATCAGCCACTTCATCCTTGGGTGAACTGTCTACCTTCCAGCTTTATTGCGGAGTGTGTCACGGTTTGACATTGCTGTATGTCTCATCACGTTAATGACCAAATTCTGACGGGCATAAGAGACTTCATACCACTTCATCCCAATTATTTTATTTTGCATTATACACCATATTAGTTCCTCGTCAGTTATGTACCGGTATATACTACAATATCAGTGTACTTTGTATCAGTATTAGAGATATCATGGTGTGGTAGGTAAAATATACAGTATAGTGGAGGATGAAGTATTATGAAAAACGTCCAAACCACCAAGAATATAACTCCGGCGTAAAGCTAGCTAAGGAGGATTTGGCTGGTAAGTCACATCATTTATAAACCCAGTAGGAACAAGATGAAAAGACAATAGACTGTACAATGTTAAGAGGGTTTATCCATGGACTGCAGCAGTGGGGTTGCAAAATAGGCCCTGGGATGCAGCATTATTACCATTTTTGTGACCATTGCAAAATGACTTCAGAAATACATTAACCCGTTGGATATGGAATTACACACCTACCCGTGCGATACTTTTTCTCCACTCATCATAGTTACAGAGTTATGGTGGTCGGAAATTTTTCATTTGGTGGGAAACTGGCATTTATGCGAGCGGGACTCACTCCTGTCAAATTCACAGTGAATTACCAGTTAGTTCAATGAATCTTCACTACAACAGCCTTGCATTCGTTTTCATCATAAAAACGGTCGGCCTTGCATTTGATTTTATCATAAAAACTGTTTTTAAAGGGGCTTGAGCCTTCCTTAGGTGATACCGCCACGGTAATTGGATGAGGACGTGCATAAATTTCGTTTATAGTAGCTACTATTTGTTTCCGGTCTCATCTTAGAGGTTTGGGATGAGAGATGATGAAAAACCTAATATCCCATTAAAACTCCGTAACACTGCTACGGAGAAAAACTTCAAGTTGCGTTGATAAATATGCTGCTCATATGAGGTATACATAGCATGCCCATAGAGTTGACTCGTATGGGGTAAGTCGTACCCCATGGGTTTACATGATGCAGGAGAGTCTGTGTCATTGCAAGAGGCGCCTCTTTGCATATGGTGTAGAAAAAAGAGGGGGTGGGGATGAAATGCTAGGCTGTATATGGTAAAAAAAAAAAAAAAAAAAAACTTTGCATCGTGTTGAAGAATCAAATCCTTCGTTTGTGGGATTGAAAAGGCGGGTGGTAAGAATGCAAGTGGATTGTGTATTTAGAAGAAGTCGCCGAGTTGCTTGAAGAGTTAGACTGTATGCATGATTGTATGGAGGAAAACTGTGGAAAATGACTTTTCATTGATATGGATAAAAGTGTAATCCATCATGATGAAAAATTTTGTGTCGAGTCAGAGAGACACAAGGTTTCTTGCAAAAAAAAAAAAATAATAATAAATAAATAAATCTGATGTACTGAATAAAGATCGTGACCACCAGAGTAAAAAATTCTCACAAAAACTTATTACCATCTTTCAAGCTCGGAGGTTGAAGGGTAATGCTTTGTGCTTCCCAGAGACTGAAGTTAAAAGTAAAAGATGAAGAAAGGTTAGTTTTGCCTATCGACTGCACGAAGTTCATTTAAGTCAGTCAGTTTTTGTTATTTCCTAATATTCTCTCTTGAACACGACCGACGATAGTGGAATTTACATGAGAGCCCCACTTGTTCTGGTCAGTGAACAGGGACAAATTGCATCCAACAGTCTGACCATCCAAAAAGAAGAGAGCAGGTGCCGGGCAACCAATACTGATTAAGCTGTTGTTAAGCAAATACAGGGGGTCTTATAAGTCTGGAACCATAAAGTAAATTATGTAAAAAAATCATCGCTGACATATAAGACAATACCGGTATTATCCTCTTCAGTCCGAAGGTGTTGTTTGTATTTTATTCGTCGAATTTCCATATGATTTATTTAGCTTAGAGGACACTTTGCCAACAGGAGGGTCAAGAATAGCCTTCATTAACCTGACTGATAGAGATTCCTCCTAAACTGAATAAATTCATCGGAAGGTAGAATCATGGGGCTGCAAGACTATAAGGTTTAGTATGCATTTATAAGCTGTTTGTTATGATAACAGTCACTTCATTGTTTTGTGCTATAGCTGATGATTTATGTAACACCCTGTACAACCTGTATTCTGGAGCTCAATGGCAACAAGATAACTATAAAGAATACCTCTAAACTTTAGGTGGCAGCAGGGTGAAATTTGAAGATCGCCCTTACCAAAATTTTTGTAGATGCAACTTTAACACATACAACCCACAAAAAAATAATGCCACGCCCACAAAAAAAGCTTACGGCCAATACCATGTCATAACATGGATTTGTTGTTTACATGAAGAATTGAAACTTTGGGCATATTCTACACTTTCCCTTCCTTGCCCTTCAAGTATAGCATAATTTATATTAGCTACTAAATAAGACTTGTTTTATGGGAAAAAGTAGAGACATGGGGAAGACTCTACACTGTCCATTTCTTGTCCTTCATGATAAGCAGAACAACTATAATCTACATCTATTATTATATAATTATCTATCTATCTACCTATATATTTCCTATCTATCTATCTATTGCCAGACACCGTAATCCCGTAAGGCGTGGCCATAAACAAAACGCCTCCATGTCGCCCTGTCCCCCGCCATTTCATTTCGCTGCTCGCAGCTTAGTGAAATGGAGGGTGGGGGCGCCCATATAGTGTAGAGATACTCTCTTTTTAGGGTAGCTCTACACTGAGTGACAAGCCAAATGGTTTCCTTTAAACCAGAAAAGCATTTACAACGCTGGGTGGTAACCTTATAACCAACCAACACGTGTTCCCTACGTGACACCAGTTGGGTTGGCTGAGGGTTAGTGCCCCTTACCGGAAAACAGCTTACTAAAAATACGAACAAGAAGCCTATATGTATCCCATTGGAGCCCGGTGTCCGGAATATTGGACAGAACTGGGATTTTTCAAGTCCTTATAAAGTGGGGAACCCCCGGGTAGGGACCTATGAGTTTCGCGACTATGAGCCAACAGGCGGAGGGGGTACGCTTAGTACCCACCCAGCGCCATGCCTCGCCCAGCACCCATGGGATCCAATGGGATATATATATATATATATATATATATATATATATATATATATATATATATATATATATATATATATATTAGGGGTATAACATTTCCTTTTTTTTTCAAATAAAAGGTTGCCTGTATCATAAGGTGATGATTTTTTTTTTAAACAAATGAAAAAAAGCCCTTTTTCCTCAGTTTTTAAAAAAAGGTCACCCCAAATAAAAATTGGATTACTATATATTAAACGTTACCACACAAGTTTTATCACTTTATTTATATAGATTTTTTTATAGCTTTACAGACTTGCACAGAAGATTTTTAGAACTATTTAGAACTTTCTAGAACAGTTTGTAACGTTCTGGTATGGTTTAACACTGTTTAGAACATTCTAAAATAATCTAATTATTATAAAACGGGATGCAGTTTTCAGCATTTAACAGTTATCTTCGCAGATTACAGGTGAACATTCAGCAAAATGATTGCAGGTAAGCATGATGTCACACTAAAGAAGTGATACTATCGTACAGAAAAACAAGGATGTCCGGACCAATAATTTGGTGCAGTTCCAGCAGTCACATAGAAGAAGTGGAATTGCGTCTTTAGAAGAATCTTCATTAGAAGAGAAATGCAGAGTGCCAAACCACATGCAAGTTGTTGGACGTTACCAGTTTCTTGGAGCAAAAGTCAAATTAAGAAAAGAACGAATAGTCGAAATTTCCAAAGAAGTTACAAATTATGGGAGAATAAATTCAAATTTCCACATGTGTCAGATCAAGCAATACAAGCAAAGCTTGACAGCGTGCTAAGATCTTACGATGAATGTGTCAAGAGGGGAAAATATGATGCCCTAAATAAACTTTTTGATATCACAAAAGTAAATGATCAATGGTTATCCACTGCAGATAAACAACTCTGCCACTTACAAGCGAAAAGCAAAGGAGAAATGGGGTAGGATACTCAACAGGTGAGGCTGCAAGTAAGGAAAACATTCACCCGTCAAAATGACGAAAACTGCCTGATGAACCTATATTACCATCAACATCTTACGATTTTTCATCTAGTTGTAGTTACACTGAATCTAATGACAGCGAATATAAGGATGAAGATGATACTAATCATCCACCAACCAGAAAACACAACAGAAGTAAAGTTGCAATTAACTTGGTGACATCCGTTGGAGTATCGACAAACTGCTAAGGTTACTGATGACTACAACTTATGGCATGCATTAAAAATGATCGTTGCTGATACAACTAGCGTTAACACTGGGAAAAAGAGTGGAGATGATGTCAGATTACAACAAATGTTCTCGGATAAGAGTTTCAACAAACCACAATTTATCGACTGTCAGCATCACATCTTGGACAGGATTCTCCGTTTGGTGATGGATGAAGAACTTGGAGCTAACACCAATTCTCCAAACATCGAATATCCATTTGTGTCTTAACTAATAATTACAAAAAAAAAAAAAACTATAATCACAGTTTGTTAATGGAAGAGATCGTTGATAAAGTCAGAATGGAGAGATGACATGAAGTTTTTGTACCATTTAACACGAGTGTTTAGATTCTTTGAAGAAAAATAGGCATTTTCCTTTTATTAAGTTTCGCAATATTCCAAATATCAGTAATGCGAGGTGGAGTTCAAGAGTAATTTTCGCTATCCTTGCATTCATTCTTATACCTACAACAGGGAAGACTTTGGAGAAGATATGCAGATTCATTTCGTACGTGTACTGGTTTACTAAGCAGAAGTACAATGAAAATGACTTTAAGAACTTGTCAGAAATATTGAAACCTAACAAAAAAGCACTAAACTCATTGCAGAATCACTGGAAGCAGGAGCCATCCGTACCCAAGATACCAAGAAGTAATCAGTGTGCAGAGCGTGCAATCAAAGTGATGCAGGAACTTTATGCTGTTGCAGAAACAAAGCCAAACTGCAACTTAGATTTTGTCTAGGTAATAAACAGTGATTTTGAGTATTCATGCATTTGCAAAGATCTTCTTTTTTATTATTATACATATAAATATACACTTGCAAAAATCGATTTTTTATTTTGGGGTGAACTTTTTAAAAACTGGGAGGAACAGCTTTTTTTCTTTGTTTTTAAACAAACGTTCATCGACTTTAGGTACAGGAACATATGGCTGTAATATATATATATATATATATATATATATATATATATATATATATATATATATATATATATATATATATATATATATATATATATATATATATATATATATATATATCACTCATCTTAAATGCCAGGACCAACTTGCCTAGCCCCAGGCTCCTATGCGGCAACGTAGGATTATATATATATATATATATATATATATATATATATATATATATATATATATATATATATATATATATATATATATAGTCGTTCATATGATTTGCTATTGCTTACATAACATAGGAAAATGTGCAACAAGAGAAGACAGATGGATCAGGTGTAGATGTAGAATTATAACTCAGTCATCGGGAGTTTTTGGATTTACTGAGCTTCATGATACGGGTGTGTGTGTATGTATGTGTGTGTGTGTGTTGTATCAGGTTTTGTCTGCTACTGCCACTGCCTGAGAGAGAAGTAGCAACGATGGCTGGTCAAGGACTGGTCTCGTTTTTCTAAACCTGCAAATACTCTGGTTTAGCCACAAAAAAAATTGCACCAGCTACACTGTACATTTTTACAACTACATCATACAGCTAACTGTACATTAAGACATTATACATTACAGTTCTGCCCCTGATAGATTAAATGTCTCTTGCCATGAAGTAGCAAGAAGAGATTTTTAAAAGTGGTTAAAGTTCTAGAATAACACGGATAATGTAGGTGGATAGTAAAAAAATATATAATAATATGAATCGTAGATGACCGTAGTACAACTTATAAGCGTATATTAAGTTAACAAGAAAATACTTAAGTTGAAAATTAAATAGCAAATGAGTGAGATAATGTGAAGAATCCACGTGGAATTCAGCATTAGGGAATAAAAGGAATGCTGCCAATGCACACAGAAAGAGAATGATGATCAGAACAGTTAACAGTATGATGGAACAAGAGTAAATAACTAATAGTTAAGAGACAACAGACCAATTAGTACCCAAAGGTGAATATAAGATTATAGTATGATTAATTGAATTATTGATACGCTATAGTAGAATTAATAACAATATAATGATATATGTTTTTGCAAAGTGCAATGACCTAAAAATGACAACAAGGCACACAAATTATTCAGAATGTGATGAGATTTTTCCAGCCTATCAGAAAATGTAAACAGACCTTTCTAGACTGCTCAGGAATATTCAGCGTACCATTTAATTAACTATGTTGAATGTCCACAGAAAGAAACAATTCGAGTAGTTACACAACTGCACATTCTCTCTCTCTCTCTCTCTCTCTCTCTCTCTCTCTCTCTCTCTCTCTCTCTCTCTCATGTAAATAAATAACTAAATAATATATATATATATATATATATATATATATATATATATATATATATATATATATATATATATATTTTCTACCTATATCTATGTATGCATGTATGTATTTATCTCCATAACTGTCTACCGTACCCATTTATGTCTATCTATCTATCTATCTATCTATCAATCTATATATATATATATATATATATATATATATATATATATATATATATATATATATATATATATCGAGCCTCTGTGGTACAGTGGTAGAGTGTGCGTCTCACACGGGTTTGCCTCCCGCCAGAGTTGTAAAAACTTTGGGAAGCATTCACCGAGCCACTTACTCCTTTGGCGGACATAAGGGGTGCTGTGGTTGAACCAATGTTGCATACAAGTATGCTTGCACCCAGTTGGCTTAAGGCGGGCCGATTACCCTTGCTTCACAGACTACACACACATCCAAAGCCACTTCAACATTACAATACACTCACAAGCACTTCTTACCCTACATACAGTCTCTACCAGACAGCCTAAGCCACTGGGTAGAGATACATTGGCTGTTTCATCCCGCCTTCGGTCGGGATAGGCCGATCCTGCAGTGGATACTCAAACAGCTGATGATTATATATATATATATATATATATATATATATATATATATATATATATATATATATATATATATATATATATATATATATATATAAGGCACTTTCTGTCTGTCTGTCTATTTGTTCACGAACTACTCCCTCAATTTTCAATTTACCTGGCCTTAACCTATATATTTGGAATCCTTATGACCCAAGGAAGGTGTTAAGACCAGAAAGACCGATGGTTCGAGGGAGTGGGGCAGAGTAGTAAGAAATGCTGTTAATTAACACTTATTCATATTATGTTATGCAGTTAATGCAGCAGGACTTTGCCGTAGAATTTCATGTCTCTGCAGAGAGAGAGAGAGAGAGAGAGAGAGAGAGAAAGGGACAGGAGAAGGAAGATAAATAAGGAGGGGGAGGGGGAACACAGGTACATATTTGGAATTCTAATGACCAAGGAAGATTTTAAGACCATAAAGACCGATGGTTTATAGGAGGAGGATAGAATAGTAAGAGTTAGATAAATAAGGAAGGGGAACGAGAGAGAGAGAGAGAGAGAGAGAGAGAGAGAGAGAGAGAGAGAGAAAGAGAGAGAGAGAGAGATGGGGGTGAAGGGACATGAGGAGGAAGATACATAAGGAAGGGAAAGGGAACTCCGCACACCCCGCCAGCGTAAAAAACATTGGGAGTGTTCTCCCGGCCACGTACTGCTTTCGCGGACATAAGGAGTGCCGTGGTTGAAACTACTGTTGCGTACTTTAACGTATGCCTGAACCCATTTGGCTTGCGTAAGCCAATTACCCTTGGTTCACAGACTACACACACATACAATGCCACTCCAACATTACAATCACACTAACAAGCACTTCTCACCCTACATACAATCTCTACCAGACGGCCTAAGCCACTTGGTAGAGATACATAGGCTATACCGTAACCACTTCGGTGGGGATAGACTAGTCCTACAGTGGACACTCAAAGGGCTGATGATAACGATTTTTCTTTTTATGCAAGGAAGAAGGAACCAAAGGCTGGAAGCCCACAAACCGTTCCTTCCAAGAAAAAAAACAAAAACAATACAACAAAGAGCAAAACTCAAGATCTGTTCATTTCGAGATGCCTGAAAACATTGCGTTTGAAAGACTGGACATCATAGGAAGTACGAATTACAGACAGAGGGAGACAGTTCCAGAGCTGACCTGTTGCGTAAATGAAGGACTGGGAATAAAGGTCAACTCTTGCATTAGAGAGCTGGGCAGAAAAAGGATGAGAGTTTGTTGCAAGATGGGTGCTACACACCTGTCATAGAGGTGGAGGGATGCAAGCAGACATTTCAGAGGAGCAGTGACCATTGAAGTATAGTGACAGAAAAGAGATAAAGATGCAACAGTCCGACGAAGAGACAGGATGAAGGGGCCAGTATGAGGAAGAGAGTCAATGCGATGAAAAGCCTTTGACTCCACCCTATTGGTAAAAGCTGTATGTGGGGTGCCTCCCCACACAGGAGCGAATAAAACCCAGGGATAAAGTCAACAACTGTGCAGTGGTAAAGAAGGTATGGAGTCGGCTTAGCACACCTAATCTCTTAAATCCAGATTTTACAAGAGATGCAATATGATCTTTCCAAGATAAGTCCTGAGTGAATGAAACCCCAAGCATGTTCTCTGATGATGCAGGACTGAGCTGGGTATTATCAAACACTAGTGGGTACTCCTGTGGAAGAGCTTGTGGGGCTGATAGATGTAAAAACTGAGTCTTTGATGCAATAAAAACAACAAGATTATTTTTACTCCAGTCAGAGATACGAGCCAACTCAGACATTAGGTGTGCCACAGCCTCATCTCTTGCTTCCTGATGCAACCGCTGAGATGGATGTTGCGGGAACCGAATGGAAAGGCGAAGGGTGGAATCACCAGTGTATGAATGGATAGGGTTAGATGTACAGCTTAGAAGGTCACTGATGAATAACAGGAAGAGAGCTGGTGATAGGACAGAGCTCTGAGGAACACCACTGTTGATAGATCTAGAAGAACGATGGCCGTCTACAACAGTGGCTACAGAACAACCAAAAAGGAAGCTATAGATGAAGGCACAGATAGAAGGATAGAAACCGCAAGAGGGTAGTTTGGAAAATAAAGATTTATGCCAAACTTGATCGAAAGCCTTTGAGATGTCAAGTGCAATGGCAAAGCTTTCTGCAAAGTCCCGAAAGGAGGATGACCAGGAGTCTGAAAGGTAGGTGAGAAGATTACCAGTGAGGCGTCTCTGGTGGAACCCATACTGACAATCAGAAAAGAAAGTTGTGATAGGAAAGATGCTTTAAAATTTTTCTGTTAAGAGTAGACTCAAAAACTTTCGAGACAGGATGTTAAAGCAACTGGACGATAGTTCGAGGGATGGGAATAGTCACCCTTCTTTGGGACTAGCTGAATGAGGGTAAACTTCCAGCAAGAAGAACAGGTACAAGTTGAAAAACAAAGGCGAAAAGATTTACCTAGGCAATGTGTAAGCACAGAAGCACAGTTCTTGTGGACATCAGGAGTGACTCCATGAGGCCCGTGTGCCTTGTTAGTATTGAGGCCAGTGATGGCAGAAAATACATCAGCTGAAGAAATTTTAATGTCAGCCATGAGGAAGTCAGACGGGGGAAGTGATGGAGGAACAGCACCGGAATCAACCAGGGTTGAATTGGAGGAGAAAGTCTGAGTGAATAGATTGGTTTTATTGGTAGAAGAAATAGCTACAGAGCCATCAGAATAGAAAAGACGAGGGAAGGATGATAAGATAAAACTGTTGAAATGATTTCTGGCAAGGTGCCAGAATGAGCGAGAAAAATTCGAGTTGGAGATTTGAGAGCATTTAGTATGGATGGAATTATTTTTGGCAGAGCGAAGAACAGACTTAGTACGATTCCAGGCAGAAACATAAAAAAGATGTGGTTCATGAGTGGGTTGGCTCTCCTTGTTGTGGACAGCATTAGAACAAGCGTAATTAAACCAAGGCTTTCTTGCATTAGTCAAAGGATGCCAGAAAGGAATGTATGCTTCCATGCCTGAGATAATAACCACCATAGTGCGCAAAGCACACTCAGATGGCTCCCAGCCACGGAAGCAATAATCATTCCAGGGAAAATCAAAGAAGTACTGCCTGAGGGCCTCCCAATCCGCACCTCCAGAGTGCCACAGTCAACATTTCTTTGGAGGGTCCACAGGCCGTACTGGAGTAAGAGGACAGTTTAACCTGCGGCGTCCCGTCGACGTTCTTTAATGTCCACACGTTTAGTTACTGCCAATCATGTCAACGTACATAAACGCGAATCAATTTCAAGGTCCCTAATTTGCACAATTTTCAATTTTCGCAAGTGATTTTTGGTACGTATACACGTGACACCTTCCTCTACAAAATGCCAGGCAGGGACAATGCCTTACCCAGCATGACCTCCTCCCCCCCCTGCATGCCATTGTCTCAGCAATTCACCTGTTATCAGTGACCTGGCCAGTAAAGCCATGTCATGCCACGGTACAAAATTTAGGGCCAGAGTGATTCCCCAATCAATGACAATGTGGAGGACAAACTTTACATGGCATTAGAGGAAGAAACAGTCAGAAATGATGATCAGGTAATGTTGCAAAAAAAGGTCAGGTATGGTGATAAGATAGTGAGTGAAACAATCCTTATAATGCCTATATTACTGCTTTAAAACCAATATACTCTCGTACTACATATAAAATCGTACCAAGTAAATAAATAAATACCGTTTATGAGTGGTGTGGAATAGTTATCCTCCCATAGAACTCGTTTTTTTTTTTTCCAACCTGATAGAAAACCCTGTAAGGTAAGGAGGTACTCCTACCTGTATCGAGTATTTTAAACCTCAGGTGAGCGATTTCTCTATGAATTTTCGATGTTTCTCACCGAAAGCGGAGTTCTGAGCAAAAAAAAAAAAAAAATCCAAAAATGGTCGGGATTGGGGGGAGTCAGTGGTGGAAAAGTGGTCAGGATGGGGTGGGTTAAGATAATAAGGTTGTGATTGGAGGAGCCCATTGGAGAGGAAAGATTAACAGTGTAAGCAGAAGGATTAGTTGTAAGGAAGAGGTCAAGTATGTTGGAGCTCTCTCCAAGGCAGTCAGGGATACAGGTAGGGTGCTGTACAAGCTGCTCTAGGTCATTATGGATAGAAAAGATTTAGGCTTGTTCACCAGGTGGATCAGTGAAAGGAGAGCCAAAGGTGGTGGTGAACAGTGAAATCTCTTAGAATGGAGTTTTCAGAGGAAGGAGAAATGGATAGAATGTGTTTCATCGTAAAGTAAGATAGCCAAAGAATTTTTGATAGTAGAATTAGTGGATAAGAAAACATTGCAGATATATTTAGTTAGAGAATGACAGGAAAGCCGAAGCCAGAGAGTAGAGAATTCAGAAGAATCAAGTTCAGGAATACGAGAGCAAGATAAGTCGTTGCATATATATACACAATAGCCACCTTTGGTTTTGAAATGAGTATAGAGAAAGTAGGAGGATACAGAAAAGGGTTTGCCTTCAGTTGCCTCAGACAACTGAATCTCAGTTAAGAAGAGAATGTGAGGTTTAGAGGAGAGGTGGTGTTCAGCAGAGAGAAAGTTAAAGGAAAGGCCACGAATGTTGGAGATGATATATAGATAGATCGATCGATCGATAGATAGATAGATATAGATATAAACAGATAGATATATTGATAGATTAATACTCAATCTGCTAACTCATACCATCCATCAGTCAATTGACCTACATGGAGAAATTCACGCAGTAGCCGTTGATATTTCCAAAGCTGTCCAAATTCCCTTGCTATGGACTTACGTATTATGTTTCTTTGATTTCCTCACATCTCAGTGACAGGAAAATAAGAGTAAAAGTAGATTATGTATTTTCCAATTTCCACTCACTTGATGCCAGCTTGCCGCAGGAATCAGTTCTGACACCAACCCTGTTCCTGGTTCATATTAATGATCTCTCATCTGTCACCCACAATCCCATCCACTCATATGCAGATGACTCAACACAACATAGTTCATTCACACTCAGACACCCATTTACAAAGTCTAATATCTCTGTCTCTCAACTCAGCACAGCCATCTCCATAAATTAAGACATAGCTACGATCAGTGAATTGGGACAAAACAACCTTGTCTCTTTTAATGCTAGTAAAACTAAATATATACAATTTACTAATAGACAGATATTGCCAGATTCATATATTACCTTCAGTTCTGCTAATATTCCCATCTCCAAAAGTACTGAAATTCTCAGTGTGTCACTTACAAATGCCCTCAGCTGGACCTCTCATGTTAGATCACATGCTAAAACCGCCTCAAAGAAACTTGGACTAATGTACAGGGTCCGTAACTTCTTCACTGACGAGCAGTTAGCTGTAGTTTATAAGAGTCATGTGCGCTCTCAGCTTGAATATTGCTCACCCTTGTGGATTGGATGTGGAGAGGTTGCATTAAAACAATTAGACAAAATTAAGAACAAGGCTGTTAGAATTATTAACCACCCTCCCATTACAAATAAACTACCTCCCTTACAAGAAAGAAGGAATGTTACCTCCCTTGCATTACTTTACAGATATTTTCATGGCAAATGCTCAGACGAAGTTGCATCCCTGGTGCCACCTCTCCATGCCTTCCCTCGTGCTACACGGGCATCTGGAAATGCTCATGACTGGAATGTCACTAAGCCATATTGCAGAACTTCTACCTATCAGAATTCTTTCATTCTCCGTGCTGCACCACTTTGGAACTTGCTTCCCCAAAGTTGTTTCCCTCCATACTTCAAACTACACCTGTTCAAGTTTAACTGTTACAAATATTTTTTGAACAGAGGACACTAGTACTCTGGTGTATGGATTATTTTTTTTTTATTCATTTGTTTTTCCTTCCTCTTTTCTGTTATTTAAATATATATATATATATATATATATATATATATATATATATATATATATATATATATATATACACACAGATAGACTGATAGACATATTATATATAGACAGATAGATAGATACATAGATAGAAAGATAGATAGACTGATAAACAGATATATATATATATATATATATATATATATATATATATATATATATATATATATATATATATATATATGGGAGCCTCTGTGGTACAGTGGTAAAGTGTGCGTTTTCGTACGCTGAAGGACGAAGGTTCACGCCCCGCCAGGGTAATAAACTTTGGGAGTGTTCTTCTGGCCACGTGCTACTTTGGTAGACACAAGGGGTGCTGTGGTTGAACCAATGTCACATACTATAAAGTATTCTTCCACCCAGCTGGGTTGCGCGGGCCGATTATACTTGGTTCACAGACTAGACACACATATCCAAGCCACTCCAACACTACAATTACACTTACAAGCACTTCTCACCCTACATACAATCTTTACCAGTCAGCCAAGTCACTTGGTAGAGATACATTGGCTGCATCGTCCCCAATTCGGTCGGGATAGGCCGGTCCTGCAGTGGACACTCAAGCGGCTGACGAGATGAGATGATATATATATATATATATTTCACTCTCATCTTAAATGTCAGGACCAACTGCCTAACCCCGGGCTTCTACGCTCCTCATGGGGCAACATAAGATTGGATGATGGATGGATGATATATATATATATATATATATATATATATATATATATATATATATATAGATAGATAGATAGATAGATAGATATAGATAAATAGATAGATACATATCTATCTATCTATCTATCTATATATGCACAAGGTACACTCAGATGGCTCTCGGCCATGGAAGCAATAATCATTCCAGGGAAAATCAAAGAAGTACTACCTGAGGGCCTCCCAATATGCACCTCCAAAGTGCCACAGATGACATTTCTTTGGAGGTTCCACAGGCCGTACCGGAGTAATAGGAAGGTAAAAGTAACAAGGTTATCATCAGAGGAGCCCAACGGAGAGAAAAGATTAACAGTGTAAGAAGAAGGATTAGTTTAAGGAAAAGGTCAAGTATGTTGGAGCTCTCTCCAAGGTGGTCAGGGATATGGGTAGCGTGCTGTAAAAGCTGCTCTAGGTATAGAAAAGATGTAGGCTTGTTCACCAGGTGGATCAGTGAAAGGAGAGGAGAGCCAAAGGTGGTTGTGAACATTGAAATCTCCAAGAATGGAGATTTCAGAGAAAGGAGAAATGGATAGAATGTGGTCCATCGTAGAAGTAAGATAGTCGATGAATTTTTTATAGTAGAATTCGGGGCTAAGTAAACAGCACAGATATATTTAGTCAGAAAAAGACGGGAAAGCTGAAACCAGAGAGTAGAGAATTCAGAAGAATCAAGTTCAGGAACACGAGAACAAAATAGGTCATTGCTTACATTTAAGCAACATCCACCTTTGGCTTTGAAATAAGTATAGAGACAGTAGGAGGGTACAAACAAGGGTTTGCTGTCAGTTGCCTCAGAAAGCTAAGATTCAGTAAGAACCCTCATTCTCACCACCACCAAGTGGTGGTTAGAAAATCCACCCCCCCCCCCAGTCTCTATATGCTCTTGCATTCATAACACACATCCTATCATCCAAGCACACGTAATTAATCATTGCCTTCCATTCATTCAGTTCACCACCCACCCTTCTCATCACTTGCCACATATACCTGTGGATCATTTTGTGCCTGAACAGGTGATTGGCTATCAACAACCCCTTCCCAGCACAAATGTCCACTAGAGCACTGCCATTCTCATCCACCTCTGCAGGCACACCACACTCACCAATTACTCCAGCCATCTTCACATTCCTTAATTTTCCATTCATATCTTCAATCAAGATTACTCTCTCATTTCTGTCAATCTTTTCTATGCATGCTTCCACATTTGTCCAGAACTCTTCTTTCACCATGCCATACGATGTTGCGTTGGTGTATACACACACACAATCACCCACATTTGTAGTCCAACTTTCAGTCTTACCCACACAACCTTTGAGCCAACTGATCCATACTCTCTTATATTCTCCTTCCATCTCTGGCACACAATACACACTCCTTTTTTGCCCTTTCATTCTCACCCACTCCCACACATATACCCAATTCATACTCCCATTCTCTCACACTCCCACCTTTCCCTTTAGTTTCAGTTAATCCACATACATCCACTTTTGCACCCTCAAGCACCTAGACAATCTCTCTCTCCTTCACCTCATCATTTGCACCTCTTACATTCCATGTTGCAATCCATACCATGTCCTTTATTCTTGTTCGGTCCTTAGTCGTCACCTATTGGTTAGTCCTGGTCCGAGGCTTCCTGTTTGTATTTTTAGTTAGTTGTTTTCCGTGGAGGGGCACTAACCCTTCGCCAACCCACTTGTTGTCACATAGCAAAAACGTGTTGGTTGGTTATAAGGTTACCACCCAGTTGTAAATGATTTCCTGGTTTACAGGAAATCATTTGGCTTCCCACTCAGTGTAGAGCTACCCTAAAAACAGAGTACTTCTACACTAAGTGCGTGGATGATGGAAGTTTGTGTGCAGAGTGCAAAGCGCAACTGAGGTGCTCCCTGCAGAAATGAGGCAAGTGATTTCGACAAAAAAAACGAGAAAACAGCGGTTAAACTTTTGGGTATCTCGGAGTCTGGGTCAACCCTTGCCTCACTACTGCATCAAGTCGTCCAAGATTCTGGGATACACTCTGCTGTCAGCCACTGTTTTCTCGGCTATCACTTACTTTGGTAATAATGTTACATCTTACTGATTTTTTTTTTTAAGTTTTCAGGAATATAGCCTTTAAAGACCTTACTGGTTCCATTTCGAGGCAAATTTTTAACAGAGAGACTCTATACACCATATCCAGGCCAGTGCAAGTGATAACTCAGTTTCGACCTCCAGGTCACTTACCTCACTTCTGTAGGGAGCACCTCAATTTTGAGTGATAATCATTAATAGGAGGGAAAGGATATTTTGCCCTAAAGTGAGGTGAGTTTGAAGGTGTGTCAGAGGAAGGAACGGGAGAAGAAGATGGAGCATCCTATTGACTCCTCCAACACCAGGCCTCTCAAGGCATGCTTAACCCGCGGCGTCCCATCGACGTGAATTAATGTCCACACGTTTTGTCACTGCCAATCCCGTTGACGTACATAAACACGAATCAATTGCAAGGTCCGTAATTTGCACAATTTTCAATTTTCGCGAGTGATTTTTGGTACATATACACGGAACACCTTCCTCTACAATATGCCAGGCAGGGACAATGCCTTACCCAGCATGACCTCCACCCCCTGCACGCCATTGTCTCAGCAATTCATCTGTTACCAGTGACCTGGCCAGTAAAGCCATGTCATGACACGGTATGAAATTCAGGGCCAGAGTGATTCCCCAATCGATGACAATGTGGAGGACAAACTTTACATAGCATTAGAGGAAGAAACAGTCAGAAATGATGGTCAGGTAATGTCGCCAAAAAAGGTCAGGTATGTTGATGAGTTTCATGAGTGAAACAATCCTTATATTGCCTAAATTACTGTGTGAAAACCAATAATCTTTCATACTACATATAAATTCGTACCAAATAAAAATAAATACCAATTATGAGTGGTGTGGAATGGTTACCCTCCCATAGAACTCGTTTTCTTTGGAGCCAGCCTGATAGAAAACACAGTAGGGTGAGGAGGTACTGCTACCTGTATTGAGTATTTTAAACCTCAGGTGAGCGATTTCTCTATGATTTTTCGATGTTTCTCACCAAAAGCGGAGGTTTGAGCCAAAAAAAATTTTTTCCAAAAATGGCCGGGATTGGGGGGAGTCAGTGGTGGAAAAGTGGTCGGGATGGGGCGGGTTAAGATCATATGCATTCACCCATTTGGTATTACTGGTAGATGGTTCCTTTATCTCAAATTTGTTACCGTTACAAGACATCACGCTGTCTGGCCCTGTAAACTTATAATCTAATTTAGAACTACTGTACGTGTATATGAACGAGCAAATACTACGTCCCTAATGTTAATGCTGATAGATGATGCTGATCTATGCTGATGTTGTATCTAATATACTATAGCATTAGCCGTGTGTGTGTCTGTGTGTGTGTGTATTTTGGGCAGCTGAAACTACACATTCAAACTGCACCAAAATTGGCACAAAAATAGCAAAGAATTCGCATATGTGAAAAAACTTGGTCCCGTCACTAATGATAAACTTTTACTGTATTTAATGAGTGATCAAAGTTTGACTAAATAATGCCACTTCTGGCATGAGTGCCTGAAATTAGGGTTGCGTTCACTGTTGAGTTTTTGATGTCTTTATATCGATGTCACCTTGAAGGCCGATAGTGACAATGTTAGACTAGAACAGCTCATAAACGTGACCCGGACTACCTGAAATGATCGCAACGCGCGCACAAAGTGCGAGGAAACAAGTGAGAAGCACAAGGAAAGGAGTGTGAAGCATGAGAAAGTGAGTGCGCAGTGCGAGAACCCTCTGCAGGAGCAAGTGCAACAGGGCCCAAAGGGCCCACGTGTTATATCCTATTTAGATAAGGCCAGATTAGCCTTTACATACTGATGAATTTTCTGGAAGTCTGTCATTTTCACTTTCACATAATCATCCAAATTATAGTGTGGACCAGGTTTCGATGATAGCATTAAATTTGGTAATTCTTTGTTAAACATTTATAAGACAATGAATGGAGTTTCACTGATGGATGTATTGATGACACTGTTGACTGAGGCTGCAACTTAGGGGATCCACTCATCCCAGTAGGTGCTTTGAGAACCTAAGTCCCTGCAACACACCAATACCTTTTGATTTTGCCTCTCGACAAGGTCACTGGAAGCTGGATGATAGGGTATGACACTAGATGTACTGATGGCATGCTCCTTACAAATCTCAACAAGAAGACTTTAGTTAAACTCTATGCCATTATCGGTGATAACGGTGGATGTTTTAGTGAATGGACAAATGACATGATCGGTGAGGGCACGTGCAACACTCTTAGCAGTCTTGTCTTGGAGTGTTACGAGAGCACAGTAACATGAGCAATGATCAAGTGCCACAAACAAATACTCTGCACCGGATTCCATAAGTAATTCAAGGAGAGCAATAGGAACGATTTCCCATGGACTTCATGGACCTGGATACTGCAAAAGTGGAGCAGGAAATCTGGTTGACCCTTTCTGATGATTACAGGGAACACAGGAATCACAGTGGACATTAATGTCCTCAGGCATAGTAACCCAACAAAATGAATGGCATGCTTGTCTCAAACACCGATCCTTTCCCAGATGGGATGCATGAGGTGTGTAATGGATTATGTGGAGCACTCCAGGGACTAAACCAGTCGGAACAATTAGTTGATGTACCTCTCTATTAGGTATGTCCTTCCCCGTAAGGGATGTCTTCCTATACTCAGGTAAAAAACAGATTTTTTTACAATGAACACTATATCAAAGAAAAACTGGCAATTTTATGAAGAATGAATAATGGGAGATGAGAGAACTAGAATGAAGTAAGAAATGTGTTATAACATTAACCCCTCCATGGCCACCGGCGTCGAATGACGTTTAGCCGATAAATGTCTGGAAGCGTCGTTTTAGCGCGGCCCATAAAAAAATGGAGAAATTTTTGGGAATTGAACTAACGTTCTGAATATCTTCAGACTGATCTACACTACACTTCCATACACCTCATCAAGAAATTTAGATCCTGCTGCTGTGATGAGTGGATTTTCGATTTTTTTGATCCTGGCCATGTCTAAACAAGCACAACTTTACCCATTACCTCGACCCAGGCAGAAAATATCATCTTTGTCCTTTCTTGCAATACACACATAACCACCTGTTTATGATTATGAATTAATATAGGCACAGACAAAAAAGACATGATAATAAGTGAAAAATACATTTTTGTCTTGGTATCTTTACCAATTTGCTCAGGTTTGATGTACTGATTTGGATCATTCGATGCAGTGCAACTTGTAGAAAACTATGAAAACTTTCGGGAAGTGAACGATCATCTGGGACATGAGACTGACCTTCACTTCACATTCTCACATCTCATCTGTCAGTTCACCACCTGCTGCCGTGACAAGTGGATGTACAATTTTTTCGATCGTGGCCATGCCCAAACACACATAGTTACACCCATTATCTCGACCCAGACAAATAATATCTTTTTCCTCCCTTGCAAAACACACACAGCCACTCTGTTTAAGATCATAGATAAACACAGGCATAAAGAAAAGAGACATGAAAATAAAAGAAAAATTCATTTTTGTCTTTGTATCTTTTCTATTTCTATCTATCTATCTATTGCCAGACCCCTCAATCCCGTTTGGGGTGGCCACAAACAAATCGCCTCCAAGTCGCCCTGTCCCCCGCCATTTCACTGCCCTGCTCCCAACTCCCACCCCCCTCTCTCATATACCTCTCCACCCCATCCCTCCATCTCATCCTCGGCCTCCCCCTCCCTCCTCCCCCCTCCACCTCACTCACATACACTCTCTTCGTCAGTCTTTCACCCTCCATCCTCTCCACATGGCCAAACCACCTCAGTGTGTTCCTCATAACGCCTCCTATCACATCCACATCAACACCACAATGCTCCTTTATATCCTCATTCGTCAGCCTGTCTCTCCATGTGACTCCACAGGCTCCTCTTAAATAACTCATTTCCACTGCTCTCACTCTTGACTTGTGTCCTTCCAACAATGTCCAAGCTTCACTTCCATACGTTAGAGTTGGTATCATAATACTGTCATGTAGTAACTTTTTCACTTCCATGCTCACTTCCCTGTTTCTTATCACTGCTTTCAAGGAACCAGCAACCTTTCTTCCCTGCTGTACCCTTTCAAGCACTTCACCCTCCAAACCTCCATCCTTACTCATCACACTACCCAAATACTTAAACGTACTCACATTTTCCAATTCCTCACCATCCAACCTCGCTGTACATTCACTAACTTCACCTCTCTCAAAGACCATCACTTTACTCTTCCCTACATTCACCTTTAGGTTCCGTTTCTTACGCACTCTCTCAAACTCATCCACCAAGCCTTGCAGCTCCCCTTCGTCTTCATTCAACAACACAGTATCATCTGCAAACAACAGTACAGGGAGTTTCCAAACACTATCCTCTCTCACCAGGGCCACTCCAACATCCACTACCCTACCTTGTACCTCTTTTATTACCCCATCCATGTACAGATTGAACAACCATGGAGACATGACACATCCCTGTTTCAAACCAACTTTCAAAGAGAAAAATTCACTTAGTTCACCATCCACACGCACTGCAGCCTTCGCACCATCGTACATACTCTTCACAGCATTCAACAACTTCCCATCTACTCCATATATTCTTAACACTTTCCACAATCCTTGTCTATCCACCCTGTCATATGCTTTCTCCAAATCCATGAAAGCCGCATACAACTTCTTTCCCTTCTCTAGAAACTTTTCCACTAAAGATCTAAGAATGAATATCTGATCTACACAACCTCTTCCCTTCCTAAAGCCTCCCTGTTCTTCTCCAACTAATTTCTCTGTTCTTTCTCTAACTCTGTCTATAAGTATCCTACCATACACTTTTCCTATTATACTAAGAAGACAAATGCCCCCATGATTACCACACACTTCTTTTTCCCCTTTTCCTTTGTACAAGGGAATAATTATACCTGACTTCCAATCCTCCGGGACTCTACCTTCCTCCCAGGCCAATCTGCACATCTTCCACATCCATTCTACTACTATCTCTCCCCCATGCTTCAGCATTTCACCACACACTCCATCAATTCCTGGGGCTTTCCCCGATTTAACTTTCTTCACTGCCTCCACAACTTCTATCCTACTGATTTCTTCCTGTCTTCTCACCTCCCTCCTTCTCCCAGCCATTCCCCAGCCACTTATACTCGCATTACTTCCATCCTCTACGTTCAACAAATCCTTAAAGTGTTCTCTCCATCTGCTCACTTTTTCTCCCTTCTCCACTAGTAATCTACCATTTTTATCTTTCACTCCCCTGCTAACTTCACTTCCACCCTGTCTTACTCTTTTCACTTCTCTCCAGAACATTTTCTTACAGTCCCTCCACTTTACACTCAGATTCCTTCCAAATTCCTCATCCACTCTCTTCTTACTCTCTCTTACTAATCTTTTCACCTCTCTCTTCCTTTCCACATATAACTCTCTCTTCCGCCTCTCAACTTCTTCCACGCCCCTATTTCTCATCCATTCATTGTATGCTTTCTTCTTTTGTGCCACAGCCTGTTTCACCTCTTCAGTCCACCACGCTGTTCCTTGCACCCCCTCCGTCTTCTCTTCCTTCCACACACCACATCACATGCTGCACATATTTCTTCTGTAAATATCTTACACATACCTTCCACGTCTCCCATCTGCTCCAATTCATATTTGCCCAATCGTTCCTCCACTTCTCTCTTATACTCTGCCTTTTTCTCATCCTCTTGTAACCTTTCCACTCTCCTTGCAACTACTCCTTCCTCTCGTCTTTCCCTTCTTCTATTCCTCCATCTTACTTGCATCCTAATTCTGGCCACCACCAAGTAGTGGTCAGAAAGTCCACTCCCCCAACCTCTATACACTCTTGCATCCTTTACACATCTTCGCATCCTTTCATCCACACACACATACTCAATCATTGCCTTCCTTTCATTCAGTTCACCACCCACCCTTCTCATCACTCGCCATGTATACCTGTGGATCATTTTATGCCTGAAGAGGGTATTGGCTATCACCAACCCCCTCCCAGAACAAATGTCCACTAACGCACTCCCATTCTCATCTATCTCAGCAGGCACACCCCACTCACCAACTATTCCATCCACCTTCACATTACCAACTTTACCATTCATATCACCAATCAAAAACGCTCTCTCATTCCTTCCAAACTTTTCCATGCACACTTCCACATTTGTCCAGAACTCTTCTCTCACTCTTCTAGCACGGTCTTGCGTTGGCGCATACACACACACACAATCGCCCACATTTGTATTCCAACTTCAACTTTACCCACACAGTCCTTGACCCAACTGATCCATACTGTCTTATGCTCTTCTTCCATCTTTCACTCACAACTATACACACTCCTTCCTTTGCCCTCTCATTCTCATCTACTCCTGCACATATACAACATCCATACTCCCATTCTCTCACACTTTCTCCTCTCCATTTTGTTTCAGTTATTCCACATACATCCACTTCCGCATCCTCAAGCACCTGGACAATCTCTCTCTCTTTCACCTCATCATTCGCTCCTCTTACATTCCATGTACTCATTACCAAGTCCTTTGTCCGGTCCTGGGTCGTCATCGTTTGATCAGTCCTTGTCCGAGGCTTCTTGTTTGTTTTTTTAGTTAGTTGTTTTCCGGGGAGGGGCACTAACCCTCCGCCAACCCTTTTAGTCGCCTTTTACGACAAGCAGGGATACTGGGGGAGGATTCTTGAAAACCCCCCTACCCCCAGGGGGGTTTATTGTACTGATTTGGATCATTCGATGCAGTGCGACTTGTAGAAAACTGTGACAATTTTCGTGATGTGAATGAACGTCTGGGACATGAGACTGACCTTCACTTCATGGTCTCTCACCTCATTTGTCAGTTCACCACCTGCTGCTGTGACGAGTGGATGTACAATTTTTTCGCTCGTGGCGATGCATAAACGCACGTAGTTACATCCATTATCTTGACCCAGGCAGAAAATATCATACTCTCCCACACTCATGACGGACAGGCAGCAACATATATTGCGAAAATAACAAGGTAAAATGATGGAGAAAGGTGAACGTGATATTATTGGAAAAATATGTTTTCGCCCATCTGTAAACGTATTTATTGCTGCTTTGTCTCTGTATTCGTAGTAATTAGACTTATTCTTAGTTTTGAAACTGCATTATGATTCTATTTTTAGCCATGCACATGGTGTGGGAGCAGCAAGCTGGGACTCACCTTCCTATTGCTAATCGGATCTGACCCTCCACTTCCATCTCCTGTGGGAGAGCCTAGCCACGGGGGATGGGCAATTTTCTCATTCAGGACTGAAAATTCAACCCTTTCACTCCCTTTTCCAAGCATGGGCACAATGATAACTTACAAAATAACTCGAAACTACCATAAACGTATTTTATATCAAAAAGGTGAAAAAATATTCATAATTTATTTTCAAGCCATTCCTAACATATATATGTACTGAAATCATCCGATATCATCATATCTTATATATGTGCATCATTTCAGTACCATTCACATTGTTTTTGGGGCAAAAAACACGATAACAACACATGCGAAGTTGCACTGTGGCAGCACCTCTCAGTGGCGAATATCGGTTGCCGATATTTCTGTAACTTTTGCGCTCCATTCCAAGCCACAGACTGGGTCTAGAAAGCTGGGATTTGCACTGTTAGGTGCATCTGAACTTTCCCTTCAATATGGGAAGAAAAAAAAATCAATTTTCGAATCTTCAGAAAATGGCCCCGGTGTCGGCCTGGGATGTGCAGAAAATTCCGGACCCACGGCCACAGAAGGATTAATCACAGTCTTTAGAAAATGTGACATGCTCTCGAAAGTGGCACCTACAGTCCTCACAATATGAAGGTTGTGAGTGTAGTGAGCCTTGAAGCTCCTCCTTCCATGTAGAACGGACAAGTTGATTGGAGAACACTGGATGATGTAGGTCTGTGATGTGACACAATGTGGCAAGAGACTCACCTGTGTTATGACGTAGGTAAGACTTTAAGGGTCGGGTGTGGCCAAGTGTCCTCTGGTGGTCGGCTTAAGTCTAGGACTCGTTATATTTACGGCTTGGTGTTACTGTGGCCTGTGGGATGTGGCAAGATGTGGAGCACGGCGGGAACAGCTTGATTGTCCCTCAGCAGACAGGACAGGACATAAGGGTGATGACAACTTACCTCCCCAGGAAGATTCAGGACACACAACAGATCCACATGGTGAGGGGCAGGAGGTGACAGGAACTGGAACAGTATGCAGCTGAAGGTTCCAGATACAGTAGGATGATGCAGGTCACACTGAGCGAGCCCAGGACAAGCACTGCAAGGCATGTAGGGCACCGGTAGGGTATAGCTGGATAATGGTGGGGCCGAGCGTAAAGAAGATCAGGGTGGCTTGTATGGGACAAGATGTCGCTCACTGGCAGTAAAATGGATTTTAAAAAGAATATTTGTAGGAGATGGTGAATAATGGTTTTTGCCGACTACATTGCCACCAATATGTTACCAGTTGAAAATCTAGGTTGATCCCAAATGTCCACTGAGTATTTGAGGACTTTATTGTGGACTAGATTATTACGGATGCACCCTTCCTAAGGCCTGAAGCTGAACTGAGACGGTTAGCTGAGGCGCTCCATCTTCCCTAGAACTTAGACGACCTACCCAGCAGAACTGACTGGCATCGCTTAGCTCAGCATGCATTCTCTCACGTAGAATTTTTTACTGCTATACATCGCTATACAGAGGTATACTTCAGACCATATTATACATACACTAACAATTCCATTATGTTTAGGTTATAATGGATAATCAATAAGAAATCCTCCAGTCATCTGTAAGACACAAACACACACACACACACACACACACACACAGACACACACACACACACACACACACACACACACACACACACAAACACACACACACACACACCTATGCACGCACACACACACACACACACACACACACACACACACACACACACACACACACACACACACACACACACGCACACACACACACACTCACTCACCCACACACACACAGAAACACACACACACACACACACACACACACACACACACACACACA